>NW_013750890.1:0-1231 GCF_000517525.1 Limulus polyphemus
TTCAGTTGTGGACTGTCCAAGGCATCTACAAATTGATCCCTCAGCAACAACTTGAGGACATTGGGTGGTGCAGTTGGGTAGGCCTTGTGTGCTATACTTTCCAAATCCTGTGCCAGCTCTTGCATGCTCTCCCCTTTAGCATGTACTCTAGTCCTAAACCTAGCCCATTGGACTTTGGACTGATTTTGAGTTCTATACTTGAGTTCTAGAGCAGCTACCAGTGCACTGTAGTTGTGCCTGTCATCTGCTGACAACTGTCCAAGTATTTCCAGTGGTTGTTCCTTCAAGCTCATTGCCAGGTACACTGCTTTCTGCTCCTCTGTCCATCCATTCATTTCTGTCAGGAGCTCAAATTGTACTCTATATGCTTCCCATGGTGCCTTCCCATCGAATTTATGTGGCTTCCATTGTACTAGATTACCCCATTGCTGACACTCATGTCTGGAATGTGACTTCTGGCAGGACGGAAGATTTCTGCATTAGAGTTTAGCTGCAGGGTCTGGAAGGGGCTTTCCGTTGTCTGGGGCTGATTAGGTCCATGGTTAATATATCCTACTTGTTTAAAAGACAATAAATCGTCCTTTAATGTATTTAATTCGCTTTGAAATTTACTAATGTTTCCCATTTGTACGTCTTTTTTCCTTTCTTGTTCCAGTTGCCACTGCTGTACTCTCTCTTCTTGTTTATGTTCTCGTTCTTTTTGTTTCTTTTCTTTTTCCTCCAACAGCTGTTGTAATCTCTTTTGTTTATTTTGCTGTTCGAGCTGCCACTGTTGCGGGTTTTTGCCACTGCTGTTGTCTCTTTTCTTGTTTCTTTTCTTTTTCCTCCAACAACTGCTATAATCTCTCTTGTTTATTTTGTTGTTTGAGCTGCCACTTTTGCAGGTTTTCTTGCCACTGCTGTTGTGTGTCTTCTTGTTTCTTTTGCTGTTCTTGTATTGCTGCCATCAAATCTGCTAAGCTGCAGTTTGATTTGCCACTTCTCGTTTCCATCTTCTTTTTCTTCTCTCTCTCTTTTTTCAGTCCCACTCTCTGACACGAATTTGTTACGTGTCTGGTCGTTTGTTATTTTCCCGTAAAAATTCCTTCTGAAACACTTCCGCGATACAAGTCCTTTTTGAAATAAAACTAGTTTATTCTTTCTCAATACAACTTTGCAATCAGTTTAACTTAAACACACGCTATAATTCACAACGAACGTTCATGCAATTTACTGCGCTTGACTCAATTGT
>NW_013750891.1:0-1525 GCF_000517525.1 Limulus polyphemus
CCAACGAATAGTGGGATTGACCGTCACATTATAACGCCCCCACAGCTGAAAGGGCGAGCATGTTTGGTGGGACGGGGATTCGAACTCGCGACCTTCAGATTGCGAGCTGAGCGCCTTAACCACCTGGCCATGCCGGGCCGTTAAAACACTTACTGTAATGAACTGAACAAAGACATTGGGTGAAGTCACTTATTTGCTATGGAAAACACACATCAATAATTCGTGGGATTAATTGCAATATTGATGGTACTATCATTTAAATTTTTTAGTGCTCATATACTATTAGGCATCTTTAAAGAAACAACAAACAAACAAAAAACATGGACCCACAGGCAATTTGGTGCACGGATTGTGTAGAAAAATATGTTAAAAGAAAAGAAAAACGTCAGTCCAAATGTATCTAGGAAATCCTTCCTGATAGTTTTTACTTTTGTAATCATAAAACTGAAGAACTCATTGGATATAGTTTTGGAAGAATTTGAGAAAAATGTCTAGAATTTGTGTTAATGAATTAGTTTGAGGCTTCAAGCTGATTGATTTTCAGAACATTAATGCAAGATGTTAATCATGTTAACATTAAAGAAATTCTCGATCTGAGTTACGGAACTTACATAGATTACACAGGCCTGCGATGGTTTTATTGGCTTGAAATTTTTACATGTTCAACAGTAATTCCTGTACGCTGAATCCGAAAATGATATCCATTTTTCTCCATCACATGCAGATATTTCACAAAGCGTCATATGTACTTTTACATAAGTGAACCATTTTCATTGAAATCGGGTCACATTTTGTTATACTTAAAATGTTGACAACCACTGGCTATAGATTTCTCTAGACCAATCGCGAAGTAAGAGTCTTATCGATCGTTTTAGAACCCAAACATAATAAAAAATGTTCATTGTGGTAAACGAAATAATAATTTCATCTAAGTAAGGTTTTTTTCTCCCTGGTTTGTAAAAAATCCTTACGTGATAGAAAAAATGAATATTATTTTCGAAATCTGCCTATCTGAATTATGGAAAATCTATTATTAAAACCAAAACAACTTTTAATAAGTTTAAATTCGCAGGCCTGTGTTATCATTTAACCAGATGGTATCTTTTATCTTCCACCCCTACAAAGAAGTAACTTACAATGTACCAAAAACGTTCAGGTAATGCTACAACTCACAAAGATTAATCTAAAGAACATATATATACATATATACGTTACAGATTTATTTTCTTTTTCACCAAAGGTAAAATTGAAAAGAGAATATGTGACGTAGAGGCTTAATGCATTCCTTGATTGGCCGTATCCTCTGCTGTGGATTGCAGTTTTGCCTATTGAAGGCTCATCAGCACAGTTTGGTCAAAAAGAAAATAAATCTGTAGCATCCCTATATACTTTAGTGCTTAGAGAAAACAATGGTTCCCGCATTCAATCTATTGCTCTATGATGCTTACAGATAACTTATTAAAGTTGAGTTATAGCCTTATTTGAGCACCTAATTGCCATTATCAAGTGCTTCATAGCTTGTGAA
>NW_013750892.1:0-1234 GCF_000517525.1 Limulus polyphemus
TACTACCAATAAGTCAGCTTCGGGAAACCAGTAGTGGTTAGTGCTGAGGGACATCCACCAACCCCCATCGTAAAAGTCCCAACAGCTAGATGTAAAATGGCAAGCACACATAGTATCTACGTGCCAGGAAAGATGGATGGTCAAAAGTGCAGCTTTGTCATAGATTATGATACTCAGCAAACCCTTGTGAGTATCAAGGTGCTAGATCATAAAGGAGTACCAGAAGCCATACAGAAGCTCTGTGGTGTGACAGAATATTATGCAAGGTTGTGGGGACCAGTGTGGGTAACTATTGAGCTTATGGGCATGAAGGTCAGACACAAAGTATACTTGGCTGACATTGAACACCAATGCATATTAGGGTTGGACTACTTACTACCGAGGAAGTGTGTAGTTAACTTCGATAAAATTATGTTTGGGAACAACAAAGGCCAAATTCCAGTAAGTGTTAAAAGAGAGGTTGAACTAACCAGATGCCATCAAGCTGAAGTCAAAGTGACTGAAGGAGTTGATGATGGTGAAGTGGAACCAGGTATAGATATTAAATCAGAGCAGGAGAAAGACCAAGATTTGAAGCCAATAATTGATTTTCTACAAGCAAGTGTTTTGCACCCTGCTTAGGAGAAGGTGTCTAGCTTAAGCCCTGTGACAAAGAACTATTGGGCACAATGGGTCCAGTTGAAGCTTGAAGATGGTATTCTTGTCCGGAGATTGGAAACTGCAGATAGAAAGTGACGATCTGGCAAACAGTTATACCGAGAAAGTTACGGGAAGTTGTGCTGCACCAATCCCATGATAGTTTAACAGGAGGACATCTTGGAGTTAAGAAGACATTGAGTCACCTATGACAGTGATTTTACTGGATAGGTATGAAGCAAGATGTGGAAGAATGGTGCAGAACCTGTAGTACATATTGTGCTAAAAGGGGACCCATGCATAAGGGACATGCTCCAAAGAAGTTATATCAAGTTGGCGCACCAATGGAAAAAAGTAGCTGTTGACATTGCTGGTCCTGTGCCCCAAACTCGTGCTGGAAACAGGTACATTTGTGTGGTGATGGATTATTTCACTAAGTGGCCTGAGGCATATGCAATACCAAATCAGGACCCTACAACTGTAGCTTCGGTTATTAACGATTTCTTCGTCAGATTTGGCATTCAGATAAAGGCTGTAACTTTGAATCAGCCGTGTTCCATAAATGCTGCAAGTTGTTTGGCATACAAATGACCAGGAC
>NW_013750893.1:0-1615 GCF_000517525.1 Limulus polyphemus
AGGTGAGTTAATTAACACGACTGCAGACTAAAGTCAACAGTGGGTCATAGAACGATACTAGCTATTGGGACCTATTTAATCCACTCGGACTTAAGGAAACACATGTAGATATGTTGTAAATAGATGAGTTAATTAACACTTTGGCTGCAGACTAAAGTCAATAGTGGCTCATAGAACGATACTAGTTATTAGGTCCTATTTAATCCAAAGGGACGTAAAAATACATGTAGATATGTTGTAAATAGATGAGTTAATTAACACATTGGCTGCAGAATAAAGTCAACAGTGGGTCAAAGAAGGATACTAGTTTTGTTTCCATTTTAATCCACTCGGACTTAAGGAAACACATGTAGATATGTTGTAAATATATGAGTTAATTAACACATAGGCTGCAGAATAAAGTCAACAGTGGGTCAAAGAACGATACTAGTTATTGTTTCCTATTTAATCCACACGGACTTAAGGAAACACATGTAGATATGTTGTAAATAGATGAGTTATTTAACACATTGGCTGCACCATAAAGTCAACAGTGGGTCTTAGAACGATACTAGTTATTGTTTCCTATTTAATCCACTCGGACTTAAGGAAACACATGTCGATATGTGGTAAATGGATGAGTTAATTAACACACTGGCTGCAGACTAAAGTAAACAGTGGGTCACAGAACGAAATTAGTTATTGGGGCCTATTTAATCCATTCGGACTTAAAAACATATGTTGATATGTTGTAAATAGATGAGTTAATTAACACATTGATTGCAGACTAAAGTCAACAGTGATTCGTAGAACGATACTAGCAATTGGGTCCTATTTAACCCAGTCGGAATTATGGAATCACATGTAGATATGTTGTAAATAGATGAGTTAATTAACACATTGGCTGCAGACTAAAGTAAACAGTGGGTCATAGAACGAAATTAGTTATTTTGGCCTATTTAATCCATTCGGACTTAAAAACACATGTTGATACGTTGTAAATAGATGAGTTAATTAACACATTGATTGCAGACTAAAGTCAACAGTGAGTCGTAGAACGATACTAGCAATTGGGTCCTATTTAATCCAGTCGGAATTATGGAATCACAAGTAGATATGTTGTAAATGGATGAGTTAATTAACACATTGGCTGCTGACTAAAGTTAACAGTGGGTCACAGAACGATACTAGTTACTAGGACCTATTTGATCCTGTCGGACTTATGGAAACACACGTAGATATGTTGTAAATAGATGAGTTAATTAACACATTTGCTGTAGAATAAAGTCAACAGTTGGTCATAGAAGGTTACCAGTTATATTTTCCTATTTAATCCACTCGGACTTAAGGAAACACATGTAGATTTGTTGTAAATAGATGATTTAATTAACACATTGGCTGCTGACTTAAGTCATCAGTGGGTCATAGAACTATACTAGCTATTGGGTCCTAATTAATCCACTCGTACTTAAGGAAACACATGTAGATATGTTGTAAATAGATGAGTTAATTAACACATTGACTGCAGACTAAAGTCAACAGTGAGTCGTAGAACGATACTAGCAATTGGGTCCTATTTAATCCAGTCGGAATAAGGGAAACACATGTAGATATGTTGTAAATAGATGAGTTAATT
>NW_013750894.1:0-2012 GCF_000517525.1 Limulus polyphemus
ACCTGAGCTGGTCTAGAGTAGACCCCTGTAACGAGACTTACCTGAGCTGGTCTAGAGTAGACCCCTGTAACGAGACTTACCTGAGCTGGTCTAGAGTAGACCCCTGTAACGAGACTTACCTGAGCTGGTCTAGAGTAGACCCCTGTAACGAGACTTACGTGAACTAGCCGAGAGCAGACTCGTGTAACGAGACTTACGTGAACTAGCCGAGAGCAGACCCGTGTAACGAGACTTACGTGAGCTAGCCGAGAGCAGACCCGTGTAACGAGACTTACGTGAGCTAGCCGAGAGCAGACCCGTGTAACGAGACTTACGTGAACTAGCCGAGAGCAGACCCGTGTAACGAGACTTACGTGAACTAGCCGAGAGTAGACTTGTTTTAAATCTCCACCCTTCTGCATAGAAATAATCCTCAAGTGGTCTTCCTCGTTCACCCACACCAAGAATGTCTTGTTATCGTTGTGAAAAATACCTCGACCAGTCGGCCAGAAACGGCAGGCATTGGCTGCTTGAAGGAACCTAATGGAAGCGGTGAATTATTACAGGTTTTCTTACACTGTTCTGATAGTCATTTTGGTTGACTTATTAGACAATTTTAATCCTACACGTTACCTTCATAAATACACATTTATGATAACGGCACTACAGAAGTGTACAAATCTACGTGAGGTCAAAATTATATAGTTACAGACGTACAATGAAATGGTGGGCTGTAACGTCAGGAAGCCCGAATTCAATACGCTTGCTTACAAGCCCGTTCAATGACGGATCCACACGATCTTTTCAAAACTTCACCATCAAATTTCTAATTAACCACTAGTGTAAATTAACAACACTTTTACATTGTAAAAACATTGTTCAAACAATTTGTATAAAGTACATTTATGTAACGTACTGGAGAATAAGGTACTACCAAAATTTTTCATTCCTTAACCTTACCTGTCTCCTTCCTTGAAAAGGAAATGGTCATCTATGAGCTTCTGTTGCGTCGCCTTGTCCATTCCAGTCAGAGAGTAGTAAGTTCCTTTGAGATCCTCTTGCATGCTGCCCAGGGTCTCGCTGACCTTGGCCTCCATCTCTCTGTATTGCTACATAAAATAGTTTACTGTTCAACTTAAGATGTTTGAAGGTGAAAACGTTCTTTTTACTTAAACAAAGATGCAATGGAATTGCATTAAAGTATCATTTCTATCATACTGGTCATCGTTAGGTTTTAACGTACAGAACGTAACACAATCCAGTCATATAAACATCCCTTTAATGATTAGTTTTATCTCGTCTTCCCCTGAGAATCATTTCTAGCATACTGGTCATCGTTAGGTTTTAATGTACAGAACCTAACACAATCCAGTCATATAAACATCCCTCAGGGAAAGACGAGATAAAACCAATCATTAAAGGATCGAGCCCTCAAGAGATGATTAAATGATGAGATAAATAATGTAGTAGTAAAGGCTATTTATTTTCATTACTTTACGTGTAATCTAGTAACATTTACTTTACATACTCAGCGTTTTGGATGCGTTGAAGAGTACGTGAAATGAAACATCCATTTTTGTCAATGGATTTATCAATCTGTATCCCTAATAAAAACAGTAGGCAGTTTCGGCAATCTATACTTTGACTTGTGTCAATTAGTGTTGTTAGTACAAAACAGACTGTATTAGTTTTGTAATGTGTGAATATATAGAGATATTCCATGACTTGTTATACCACTTTAAACATTTCTTCCATCACTGATAGTGATCAATAGTTCAACCAACATCGAAAATTTAATTCTGTAAAGTTAAGCAAAAACAAGGTCAGTATTCAGACCATATGTCTAGCATCATCTCATTTACTTCTTGGGTTGTAACCACACTCTTCAACTTTCAACATAGTACCACAGTGTTTATCTTACAGTGGAGCCTTCATCTGGATTAACTTCCAACTTTAGTACCACAGCGTTCATCTTACAGTGGAGCCTTCATCTGGATTAACTTCCAACTTTAGTACCACAGCGTTCATCTTAC
>NW_013750895.1:0-1233 GCF_000517525.1 Limulus polyphemus
AGTACAGCATAAAATCTTAGGTAATAATCCATATTCTAATAGTATATAAGTTTTAAGTTCTTAATTGTACAAGGCAATATAAAAAAAATCCCGAACTTCCCCTAGTGTGGCACATGTAACACATTTTCTCTATTTTATCCACCAACCCCTAACAAGTACGAAATTAAATGTAAATTACTCACTATAAAATCATCATTGCTCAGACAAACCATAAGTTTTATAGCCTTCAATTTTGTTTGGTTACAGAGCTATCAAATAGAAAATCAGACCCCTCCTGCCAAATCCTCTCGTTCAGGATTTGTTAATAGTTCTCTCTTACATTTAATTATATATTACCTATAACCAATAGAAAGCCAAGGTTTTCATATATATCAAATGATGTATTGTATAACATTGTGTTCTGAACAGATAATTGTCAGTTTCACTTGTAGTACAGCCTTTGTTCCCATGGAAATGGTAACAACTAGCTTGGATGAATTTCTAATGGCTCTTGTCGCATAATTAGAAAGCCAGAAATATTTTGGGTGTTAGGGGAAATTGTCTACTTTTTTGCATGTAATTTTCTTTGGTGCATTATTTAATTAAGTAAAAACTATTTAGTGCATTACTACCATTAGTATAAAAAAGTAGGGTTAAGCATCATTGACAGTTGATGGCAAGAAAATTGAAGATTGGGTAAGTTCTTTATATTTCTTGTTTTTATGTTTATTTATTATTATAAAAGTAACTAAAATGTAAAAATGGGGATCTTTTTAGGTTAATTAAGATTAGGTAAATAATAATATAATAAAAATGGCTCATGAGGCACGCACGTGAGCAACTCGTGGGTAATGTAATTTGATAACGTAACGTGAGGTGCATGTTTTCCTAGTGATTTACAACTTATACTGGCATGGATAGTGGTTAGATATGGTTCAAAGGGCAATAAAACAATAAAATTTAATTATAAATAGATATTTACTGTTATGAGTTTAAAGCTACTTAGAATAAATAAATGTAGTTTTATGCTACATTTGAAGTCATTCTAGAAAGAAAAAAGAGAGTAATTTAGATTTATTTCAATTTTTTTAGGGGGTTACGAGGTCAGTTCACTTGACCAACCTTATATAAAGTTAGGGTAGAGAAAATAACAGGAAAAATATAAAATTATACTGAAAACAAACATTTGAAATGTATTTAGGAGGTTTCAGAGATTACACAAATGAAATTTGAGATTTTTGAGATGAAGAAAAA
>NW_013750896.1:0-2049 GCF_000517525.1 Limulus polyphemus
TTGAGTCAGTACTTTGTTGTAATTTGATCTAGAGAAGGTACTCCTTGTAAACTCAAAACTATAGTAATTATTATTATTATGTATTGCTTTATTTAATTAGTATTTTCCAACAAGTGACAGTGAAGAGAAACTACATATCAACTGTTTTACCATTAGATTCACAGTATAAGCGTTTATTCTGAAACAGAACATACTAATAGTTAGTTTAATAGTTTGTGGTGTAGCCCACTCTTTACATTATTCATGCTTATTCTGACATGTGGGATTGCAGCTCATCCATAGCAGACAACCTTTATTATTGAGTCCTAGTAAATCCAGATATACTTAATAGTGTGGGGATTGACCAGTTCATCGTAGAGTGTGATGCCCTGCAGACAACCTTTATTATTGGGTCCTAGTAAATCCACATGTACTTAATAGAGTGGTGATTTACCAGTTCATTGTACAGTGTGATGCTTTGCTCATCTCTTTTAGTCCATATAGTTGTGTTTCATGTGGGAAAGAATTTTTCAGTAAAAGTAGTCTAAACAATCATGAGAGGATACATACTGGAAAAAAAACACACACAACTGTGTAGTATGTTGTAAACAGTTTGTATGTAAAAGCAGCTTGAAGACTCATGAGGTGATACACAGTGAGGAGAAGCCTTACAGTTGTGTCGTATGTGGTAAAAAATTTGTAACGAAAAGTAACTTAAAGACTCATGAGCAGATACCCACTGGGGAGAAACCATACAGATGTGTTGTATGTGGTAAACAACAACGGACAAAAAGTAAACTGGAACTGCATGAGAAGTTGCACACTGGGGAAAATCCATAGAGATGTTTAGTGTGTGACAAAGGATTTTTATGTTACATTGGCCTAAAAATTTATGAAAATATATGCATTGGTGGGAAGCTGTGCATTTGTGTAGTATGTGGTAAACAAATTGTAAGCAAAAGTAGCTCAATTCTTTCAGCACGGGCTTGGTCCCTGGGATTGACCTTGTAACTATTTTGTGTTGTAACTTTGAAATTAGTAAGTGAATGTTAACAAAATTTGGCAGATTATCAGTAAACATTACAATGCTTTCATACACAAATTTCTTTTATTAAGTCTTAAGGTTTGTAAAGCAATGTTTTTCTTGTGCCTTTTTTTCTTTTCACATTGCATATCTAACATGCAAAGTAATTTTCATTTTAAGATAAAAAATTCCTTAAAGCATCAGAAAATTTTGAAATTTCACAAGCAGAATCTTTATAATGTCAAGTGTTTCTTAAGAAAAAACTATATTTTATCTGTTATTTTCAGTAATTAATCTCTATACAGGTTTGGTAGATTCGATCAATCTCACAACCACCATAGAAAATTGAGAAATAAATTTAAATTCTCCCTCTTTCATTCTAGAAAGAACACAAATTATAACACGAAAACATAAATGTTTAGACTAAATAGATTAAATCTGATAACATTATATATTTATATATATATATATATTTGTTATTTTTATTATATTGACCTTTCACCCGTGCCTAGCTAACAATACAAAAGCTACAATGATGCGGCTCACATGCACTCGTGTTACCGTATCAAATAACATAAAACTGACCTGTGGTATGTACAAAGTATTGTTATGTCTCCGTTTGTTAATTGATTTTCCGTAAATTCGTTTCGACGAAACTTTAGCGACACAAGTCCTTTTTTAAATAAAACTGGTTTATTCTCTCCGAATACAACTTCTTTACGATACACTCAACTTCAATAGTCGCGCTATAACAAACTATAATTCACGTCTCACGAGTTCGACTTCAACAATACGTCTCTCTCTGACTGCAGTTCAATTACTCATTACCTACACACATTGTCCCGTCACGTTGTGACCATCTAATATATACCAGACTACCACCAATCTAGTAAATACTTGGGCACTCACGAAGGAACAGGATATTTCTAGAAAACGTGGCGTGACACTAGTCACGTGACCTCGCTGACGCAACACTGCTCCCTCCTTAGTATTGTTCGTCCCGAACAACAGCCACTTACAATAAACCAATAACAATTAACAATAAA
>NW_013750897.1:0-1232 GCF_000517525.1 Limulus polyphemus
GTTGATGATGGGATTTAGAGGGCAATTTCGAAACATCCGTAATAAAAGCTGCTTTATTGGTATTACAGTGTTTTTAATATTTGTTATGCTAGCTGAATTTGCAGATGAAAATATATTTTATAATGTTACGTAACCTTTATCAAAGGTTATTTGTTAAAGATGATTAAGACTTGATTAACGTTTTAATAGGACTTTTATTAAATTGTCTCTGTATTCGTATGAGTCAGGCTTCTGTATTTATTTCACATTGCTTCAATACTAATAGATTACGACAATTAAATATCTACTACATTTAGGCACATGTATCAGAGATGTTGCTCTTAGTTGTTACTTCATTATATAGAACACTCGTGTATATCGAAAATTAGAAACACATTTCTTCAGCTTTATAACAATAGTGTTGTTAGCGAACTTCTTATTTTTCTGTTTCGTTACAACAAAGTGTTGTTAGCGGAATTTTTAGTGCTCTGTTTCGTTACAACAAAGTGTTGTTAGCGGTTTTTTTAGTCTTCTGTTTCGTTACAACAAAGCGTTGTTAGCGGACTTTCTAATGTTCTGTTTTGTTACAACAAAGTGGTGTTAGCGGAATTTTACATATTCTAACGAAACTCTTACTGAGGTTTTTTGTTTGTATATAAAACAGCATCCATTCGCAACTGAGCTTTTTTTGAATTTAATAATAATCAAATCTAGGTTGTTTTATGGATTGCAAACAAAGTGTATTACGTACTTCTCTTTTCTTACAATTTTGAATCTCAAAACCTTTACTAAAATGTGATAAAAAACTTCTTCAGACATGTCTAGGTATCCAGTTCTTCTATGATGATTACATGAATGTTTATAATACATTTCATCACACCCAGTGTCTATAGGTCATGTAAAATTTGCTGATAATCATAATACATTATCAAGTTCACTAATTATATTTACATCCATGGATGATAAAAGAGATGCAATGCTTTTGTTGTATAATGCAATTTTTTTATGAGTGAATATGTAACTGTTAAACAATATTGGTAATTTTCTGTTGACGTCTAGATGTAACTCTAATATTATTATTATCAACTGACATAATTAGGTGAATGAAAAGCTAATTAAATATGAGACATAGAAAGGCAGATTTTGCCTTTCTTCCTGATAAATGTCTTGAAGCTTATTTCAGATATTCTTCTTTAAAGGCAGATGAAATAATTGAACTAATGAAAGAAGGAGTCCGTCAAGGTCGAACTAAT
>NW_013750898.1:0-1233 GCF_000517525.1 Limulus polyphemus
AGCACAACTTCCCGTAACTTTCTCGGTATAACCGTTTGCCAGGTCGTCACTTTCCCATCTGCAGTTTCCCATCTCCAGAGAAGAATACCATCTTCAAGCTTCAACTGGTCCCATTGTGCCCAATAGTTCTTTGTCACAGAGCTTAGACTAGACACCTTCTCCCAAGAAGGGCGCAAAACACTTGCTTTTAGAAAATCAGTTATTGGCTTCAAATCTTGATCTTTCACCTGCTCTGCATTAAATATCTATACTTGGTTCCACTTCACCATTATCAACTCCTCCAGTCACTTTGACTTCAGCTTGATGGCATCTGGTTAGTTCAACCTCTCTTTTTAACACTTCCGGAAATTGGCCTTTGTTGTTCCCAAACGTCATTTTATCAAAATTAACTACACACTTCCTCGGTAGTAAGTAGTCCAACCCTAGTATGCATTGGTCTTCTATGTCAGCCAAATATACTTTGTGTCTGTCCTTCATGCCCATGAGCTCAATAGTTACCCACACTGGTCTCCACAATCTTGCATAATGTCCTGTCACACCACAAAGCTTCTGTATGGCTTCTGGTACTCCTTTGTGATCCAGCACCTTGATACTCACAATAATTTGCTGAGATGTTGCACTTTTGGCCATCCAGCTTTTCTGACATGTAGACACTATGTGTGCTTGCCATTTTACACTTAGCTGTTGGGACATTCACAATGGGGGTTGGTGGGCATCCCTCAATACCAACCACTACTGGTTTCTACGAGGCTGACTTACTAGTAGTATTCTTCTTACACTGGCTCCTCGTATGTTCTTGCTCTCCACAGTTCCAGCAACCTTTCTGGGTAGCAGCCTTTCCTGCCATGGCATCTTCCCTGTTTTGAAGTTGCCGGCATTGAGCTTTCTTGTGCCCAGGTTTTTTACAGTGCCAGCAAAGTCCCTCAAATCTCTCTGAAAGCTGACCTTTTCTGGCCTTGAATCCTGATGACTGTACCAACCTTGGTACCTCTGTGCTGGACTTAAAGTAGGATTTAAATTCAAGAGCTCTGGCCATTGCATCCTGCATAGTAGAGGGGTGTGCTTGCTTTACTTATATCTTTAGTTGTGGACTGTCCAAGGCATCTACAAACTGATCCCTCAGCAATAACTTGAGGAGATCGGGTGGGGCAGTTGGGTAGGCCTTGTGTGCCATACTTTCCAAGTCCTGTGCCAACTCTTGCAGGCTTTCCCTTTTAGCACGGACTCTAGTCC
>NW_013750899.1:0-1230 GCF_000517525.1 Limulus polyphemus
AGCACTCTTTCCATCAGCCTCTCAAATGTTGCTGGAACATTGCTGAGACTGAATGGCATCACACGGTATTGCCAGAGACCTTGGCCATAACTAAATGCAGTCTTAGATTTATCTGCTTCGGCCATTTTCACTTGATGGAAACCCGACTTTAAGTCCAGAGTTGAAAAACCACCTGGCTCCACTTAGGGCATCAAGAGTATCATCAATTCTTGGCAGTGGATATGAGTCTTTTTAGGTTATACTGTTAAGAGCCCTGAAGTCCACACATCAACGTTGGGTCCCATCCTTCTTCTGGACTAACACGACGGGAGCTGACCAGGGATTATCTGATTTCTCGACTATCCCTTCCTTAATTAGGCCATCCATGACCATATTCATCTCTTGTCGCTTTGCTGAAGCTATTCTCCTTGGAGGGATCTTTATTGGACGGTGATTACCTGTGTTTATTCTGTGCTCCACAAGGCCTGTGCAGCCGAGATCATGATCTCCTTTCGAAAATACGTCTGCATAATTCGCCAAAAGTTCTCTAACCTGAAGAGCCTGTGATGATGACAAATGGGCTATGCTCTTCTTATAGAGGTCAGTTAAATGCTCTGTGAGTGTATGTCCTTCCTTTATAGTTGTATTTCTTGCTTTAACATTGACTGGCTCTACCTCCTGGCACACACCCAACAATGCCCCTTCCTTAAGAGTCTGCTCACATTTAGAGAAATGAGCCAGTTATAGGTACTACTTGAACACCTGCCGCAAGAGACCTTCCAATCTTCAAATCTGCTTGCCTGGATGAATCTTCTACTGCTTCCACAAGCATTGGGCTTCCTTGGGGATGTTCTTTTATCCTATCCCAACTTATCTTCTCTGACATAGGGGGTATTGTAGTTAACTTAAGTGCTGTGACATGCAAATCAACAGATGTATCAACACTTACTGGAATTTGGCCTTTGTTGTTTCCAATCATAATTTTATCAAAGTTAAGTACACACTTCCTCGGTAGTAAATAGTCCAATCCTAATATGCATTGGTCTTCAATGTCAGTCAAGTATACCATGAGATCAATAGTTACCCACACTGGTCCCCACAACCTTGCAGAATGTCCTGTCACACCACAGAGCTTCTGCATGTCTTCTGGTACTCCTTTGTGATCTAACATCTTGATACTCACGAGGGTTTGCTGAGATGCAGAATCTATGAGAAAGTTGCTCCTTTTGCCATCCAGCTTTCCTGTCATGT
>NW_013750900.1:0-2238 GCF_000517525.1 Limulus polyphemus
TGGTAAAGTAAATATACCACAATCCCGGTAAACCTATAGAATGGTAAAGTAAATATACCACAATCATGGTAAACCTATAGAATGGTAAAGTAAATATACCACAATCCCGGTAAACCCATAGAATGGTTAAGTAAATATACCACATTCCCGGTAAACCTATAGAGTGGTAAAGTAAATATACCACAATCCTGGTAAACCTATAGAATGGTAAAGTAAATATACCACAATCCTGGTTAACCTATAGAATGGTAAAGTAAATATACCACGATCCCGGTAAACCTATAGAGTGGTAAAGTAAATATACCACAATCCTGGTAAACCTATAGAATGGTAAAGTAAATATACCACAATCCCGGTAAACCTATAGAATGGTAAAGTAAATATACCACAATCCTGGTTAACCTGTAGAATGGTAAAGTAAATATACCACAATCCCGGTAAACCTATAGAATGGTAAAGTAAATATACCACAATCCCGGTAAACCTATAGAATGGTAAAGTAAATATACCACAATCCTGGTTAACCTATAGAATGGTAAAGTAAATATAACACCATCCTGGTTAACCTATAGAATGGTAAAGTAAATATACCACAATCCCGGTAAACCTATAGAATGGTAAATTAAATACTTTTCATGTAAACATATCTATTTCCGTCAAGTAAAGTTTTATTGGTATAATGTTTAAAACTAAGCTGTGGAGGAGTAAGTTACGAGCTTATTAAAACATTATTGGAAACTAAACCATTGTAAGCTCAATAATAACCTCCAGAACTCAACTGTGCTTACAATAGTTTTAATTACATATATGTTGCAGCGGATATAGCTATATTGGCGAAATTGTAATTTGAGCCATTAGAAAAAAGCCGATGAGATCTTGTTTATATATATATATTGGGAACCGTGGTGTCTGTCCGAGCGTTTGTCTGACTCCTGTTTACGGCGGCCACCTTCCCGTGCTGCGTTTGGAAAGCTGCGCACACAGACAAAGCTTAACATTCACTTTTAAAATGATGGTAGAATAGAGACGAATAATGTTAAAGTTAAATTTTATTTCGGAAGCAGGATATTATACACTAAGAAGTTAGAAATTAATCATTTCAAAATGTGACGTAAATTAATAAATAAAACTGTAGATTTATTGTATGTTATTGTTGAGTGGCTCTTAACATGACTGAAATGTTCAACAATAAAATTTTACAGTGGGTGGTACAAGTGAAATAATTTAAAAGCCTAAGAGTTGGCAGTGGGCAATGTTGACTAGCTGTCTTCCCTCTAGTCTATCACTTCACAATTAGGGACTGCTAGTAGATAATCTTCGTGTATCTTTGCGCGAAATTCAATACACAAACAAACAACTTAAAATGTTTGTTTATATAAACAAAATGTCTATATATATATAGTGAACCAAATCATTCATTGCATTGAAATATTATAAGGTGCTAGCCCTAATATATTGGCTACCGTGCCCGCGTTTTGATTCATGGTTCAAAATCCATTGCCAAATATAAGAAAGAAAAAAACAACTATATAGGTGTCAGTCAAATCCCACTTTTCGGTTAGATAGAAGTAGCCCAAGAACTGGTGGTGTACGTTGTAAACTAGCTTGGTTTGTTTTGAATTTCGTGTAAATCTACACTAGGGTTATCTGCGCTAGCCGTTCCTAAGTTAGCAGTGATAGACTAGAGGGAAGACAGCTAGTCAACAACACTCACCGCGAATCTTGGACTATACTTTTACCAATGAATAGTGGGATTGACCATCACTTATAACGCCCCCACTGTTGACTAGTTATCACCCTTCTAGTCTATAAATTCAGAATTAGGGAAGCTACACATTAATAATCTTTTGTGTAGCTTTGCACTAAAATGCTGAAACCAAAAAACCTTTTATTTGTTGAATACACATAGATGAATTACAAGGACTTTATTAGAAATGTAACAGGTAGTATACTGATATGCGCCAGATTTTTGTATAACGTATTTAGCACAAGTAAAAGTACCCGTCCCCAGTGACGGGAAATATTTAAGTTAATCTATCAAACTCTTTTACTAACGACTAGTCTAGCTTTACTAGCTGTCTTCCCTCTAGTCTATCACTTCACAATTAGGGATTGCTAGACTAGTCGTTAGTAAAAGAGTAGCCTAAGAGTTGGCAGTGGGTAATGTTGACTAGCTGTCTTCCCTCTAGTCTATCACTTCACAATTAGGGACGCCTTAGAGTTGGCAGTGGGTAATGT
>NW_013750901.1:0-2656 GCF_000517525.1 Limulus polyphemus
CCAGGGTATTGTTGTAAAACAATTTAAAAATAGAATCTACTAGGGTATTGCTGTAAAACCATTTAAAAATAGAATCTACCAGAATATTGTTGTAAAACAAATTTAAAATAGAATCTACTAGGGTATTGTTGTAAAACAATTAAAAATATAATCTATTAGGGTATTGTTGTAAAACAATTTAAAAATAGAATCTACCAGAATATTGTTGTAAAACAATTTAAAGCCAGAACCTATTAAGATATTTCAAATATTAAAAGCCACACATCTATCAACGGTTATAAAAGTCACTCTACATGTTTCAACCACGTTGGTCGGTTTAAATATCGATTTTAATTGTGTATTATAAAACGTTGTTCGTTTGTGGATTTTAATATTTTAAATATACAAATTCCTTTAATACTATTAAGGTATTGTGGTAAGTAGACGTTAATTTACGGAAAAAACGCTTTCAATATATTTTTTTTTTTGCAAAATGAAACACTCACGATACATTAGTAATTAAAAGATTATGGCTTAGTTTTTTTAGATTCTCGATAAATTACACAATGTTAATTACTAGGTAATATCTGAAATGTTTTTTTTTCAGATATTTTGTGAAACAAGACTAGATAAGCAAGTTCAAAAAATATTGGTTTGTAAAATGGAATTATCTGTTAATTAGCTCCTGCAACGATAGGAGGGAGAAAAAAATTACTACTCTTTTTTTTTTAGCAAATAAAATGTTAATGATTTATATCATTTTTTTCTTTGTCTATTCTAGGTACATTTAATAATAGTTTTATTAATCTAGATCTTACTGTCGTTTCTTGGGGTATGTATAAAATTACAAATATCAATACTGAAGTTTGCCAAAATGGCTTACACTTCGAAAGATTTTTAAAACAACGTGGCTATTAGTGCAATGAATTCTCTGAGGATCGCGATTGTACTTGGAAATCAATAAATAAACCAGATCTAGTAAAACCGGAACTCGAGGGTTAATTCTTATGGCTGGAAGTAATTAGTCAACAGGATAGGCTTATTTTAGATCAGATACACCAATCGTTATTGATTTCGTGAAAAAGAAAATAATGCCAATATTCATAACGTCCTGAAAATTTAATCGATCTGTCCTTATTAAATATTTTATATGATGACTGTTAGAGGGAGCTGCTGTAAATCTACAATTTAATCGATCTGACCTTATTAAATATTTTATATGATGACTGCTAGAGGGAGCTGCTGTAAATCTAAAATTTAATCGATCTGTCCTTATTAGCTATTTTATATGATGACTGTTAGAGGGAGCTGCTGTAAATCTAAAATTTAATCGATCTGTCCTTATTAGCTATTTTATATGATGACTGTTAGAGGGAGCTGCTGTAAATCTACAATTTAATCGATCTGTCCTTATTAAATATTTTATATGATGACTGTTAGAGGGAGCTGCTGTCAATTTAGTTATTTTGTTCTTACAACACTAAAATCCGTGGTTCGATTCCCCTTGGTGAACAGAACTATTGTGTAGCTTTGCGATAAAGCAAGATTTTTCCAACTACAATGTATTCATTTAACTCCTTGATCAAATAGGATCAGTAAAACACGGCCGTTTGGAAATGTGCTTTTAAAATCTATTTAGTTTTGAGAGTATGAATAAAGACGTATTTTTAGTTTATTACGTCAGAAAGTTAGAGTAACAATAACGACTATTTCCCAGACTGGGATAACTTCATGATATTTCCCTGTAGCAAGCTAGTATTTCTGTGACGTCTGTATTGTTACTTACCGAATGTTTGATGACGTGTAAGGAAAAGCAGTGCCTTATGTTTATTAACGTAAAATCTGAACATAATTATTGAAATAATTTTGATTCAACCTATCTTTAATTATAAAGGAAGAAAACATTATACTTGTACTTTACAATATGTACATCACACTGAAATGGTTAGTCAATTCAACCACTGAACTATGATTGGCTGTACTAATCCAACTAAACTATGATTGGCTGTAATAATCCAACTGAACTATGATTGGCTGTAATAATCCAACTGAACTATGATTGGCTGTAATAATCCAACTAAACTATGATTGGCTGTAATAATCCAACTGAACTATGATTGGTTGTAATAATCCAACTGAACTATGATTGGCTGTAATAATCCAACTGAACTATGATTAGTTGTAATAATCCAACTGAACTATGATTAGTTATAATAATCCAACTAAACTATGATTGGCTGTAATAATCCAACTGAACTATGATTAGTTGTAATAATCCAACTGAACTATGATTGGCTATAATAATCCAACCGAACTATGATTGGCTATAATAATCCAACCGAACTATGATTGGCTGTAATAATCCAACTGAACTATGATTGGCTATAATAATCCAACCCGAACTATGATTGGCTATAATAATCCAACCGAACTATGATTGGCTGTAATAATCCAACCGAACTATGATTGGCTGTAATAATCCAACTGAACTATGATTGGTTGTAATAATAATCCAACTGAACTATGATTGGCTATAATAATCCAACCGAACTATGATTGGCTATAATAATCCAACCGAACTATGATTGGCTATAATAATCCAACTGAACTATGATTGGCTGTAATAATCCAACCGAACTATGATTGGCTGTAATAATCCAACTGAACTATGATTGGC
>NW_013750902.1:0-1232 GCF_000517525.1 Limulus polyphemus
GTTTCATTCTCCAGCTTTTTTGAGATATGCGATAATTGAACAGAAGGCATGACGGAAGCCTTATTTGGTGAACAAATGCCCTTTTGGCCTCGTTTCCAAACAGAGATCATTCTTGATTATGCTGTGTACTGCTGCCTGGGGCACACGGACGGCTTTTGCCATTGACCTTTGTGTTTGTGGATTCTCGCCTGTTACAGGACGCCACACTTTGTCTGTTACGGCTGGAGGTACGACTCGTTGCAGGTCTCTTTCTCGATGTACTGTCACCCTAAGTTGATCCATATTCCTACGTTTTCTAATGCCATTAACTACGAAGTATATCCTTGTCTTGAAAAAGTTATTTCACAATCTTCGCAAAAACAATCAATTTTTGTTGACGCCACCATAGGCGTACGAGATGGGGAGGGGGCTTGGAGGCGAGGCAGCCCCCCCTCCCCACCTTGTAATACATACGGCCATTCGGGCAAAATTAGAAGCAGAAAATATGGTAATTCGGGTACTTTTTTTACATTTATTCGGGAAAAACTGGTATCAGAAGTTTCTTACTCATAACCTCATTCGGGCAAGAATTGCAACCCCTTCCCCCCCTCTGAAAAATCCCACGTATGCCTATGGGCTTTACTACCTACTAAAAGGCAAACAATACCAAAATATAGTTCTCATACATTCCGTTTAACCGTGACTTTATATCGGATTTGTTAGTTTGCACGTTTAATATACCGCACTCGACCCTCTGTATAAATTGGAAGTGTACTCTGTGTGTTCGCTTTTTATGCTTAAATCTTTTGACCTATCTCAAGCAACCTTAAGACCCTCTAGGCAGTGTAGCGGGGAGGGTCGACTATTGAAGCCACTAATAGACTTTACTTCTTTACAAGCCTAACTTCTACTAAACAAATACATTAGAGGACATGAGCCTCTGGCGGTCAAAACCAACATTAAATTTAAAAGAAAACAATAAAAATTAGTATATTGTTTTTTGTTTTGTTTTTCGATCTGGTAGCTTTAAGTAATTTTAAGCTAACAGTATTAAGAAATCTCTTAAATTATTGCAGCTGAGTATTAGACATTTAAACAATACTTACAGAAGTTATCGGTCAGCATTGGTTCAGTATTAGACATTTAAACAATACTTACAGAAATTATCGTTCAGCATTGGTTGAGTATTAGACATTTAAACAATACTTACAGAAGTTATCGGTCAGAACTGGTTGAGTATTAGACATTTAAAC
>NW_013750903.1:0-1231 GCF_000517525.1 Limulus polyphemus
TTAAATACACCATTAAAAAAAACAGTACCTTCTGTGTAAGCCTAATTACAAGTGGAGTTTTCTTGTTAATCCTGATATCATCGTCACTAACATTACAAACTATCAAACTTCTTTTGAAACACTGCTCCATCGGTTTCAACAAGAAAGTGTGTGGGAATAGAGTGACGTAAAGAAACACTGCTCCATCGGTTTCAACAAGAAAGTGTGTGGGAATAGAGTGACGTAAAGAAACACTGCTCCATCGGTTTCAACAAGAAAGTGTGTGGGAATAGAGTGACGTAAAGAAACACTGCTCCATCGGTTTCAACAAGAAAGTGTGTGGGAATAGAGTGACGTAAAGAAACACTGCTCCATCGGTTTCAACAAGAAAGTGTGTGGGAATCGAGTGACGTAAGTTCTGACAACACTAGAAGTTTTGGTTTTCTTCACCGTTATAGACATGATACGAGATTCTTTCATCTCTATTTGCTGAATAGGATTTGTTACAAACATTGAAGGAGCGTAATAATATCCTGGTTACCAAACGTATTAAATGTCGTTCTTCTTAATAAAGACGACCCTCTTCTTAAAATTCATCACATTCTTGGTGAACAAACTAAATTTAAAAATCTTCATCATGGCCGGGGGGGTGGGGAGCTGAACTCGCAATCTGCGGATCGAGGGTTCGAATCCCCGTCCCACCGAACATGCTCGCCATTTCAGCCGTGGGAGTGTTCTAATGTGATGGTTAATCCCACTATTCGTTGATAAAAGAGTAGCCCAAGAGTTGGCGGTGGGTGGTGATGACTAGCTGCCTTCCCTCTAGTCTTTCACTTCTAAATTAAGGACGGTTAGCGCAGATAGCCCCCTTGTGTAGCTTTGTGCGAAATTCACAACAAACAAACGAACAAAACTTCGTTGATTTCTCTGGACTTTAAAAAAACATAGCATTATTTCCGATGTTGTTCACAACGGTGTTAGACCCAGTGGTTTTCATCCTGATCTACCAAAACACAGAAGGAAAACAAACCTATAGAGACAACTTGTTCTATAATAGAAAGTTCAACTATAAATTTAACAATTTTTTAAATACCTTTCTAGAAACATTTAATCTTTTTCGAACACTATTATTGATAGTTTTTATATATTGCTAACTGTGTTTAAGAATGAGAATTTTCCAGTATTTTTTAAGCCAGTTTATGTTTATTTACCAAAGCTTAACTTACTGAGACTATTGACCTGGCTACTTATA
>NW_013750904.1:0-1765 GCF_000517525.1 Limulus polyphemus
CTACAATCCACTATTTTATATACCAGCCTACCCTACTCTAGTAAATACTAGAGCATTCGCCAAGATACGGGATAGTTCTAGAAACAAGAGGGCGCCACACCAGTCACGTGACCTCGATGACGCAACAATATGTTTTATTTTCTTATATTTGTATAGTCAAATATTGGTCGCAAATAATCCCTGTTTAATCTTAGAAAGTCCATTTTTACGTCAGTAAGAAGTTTCTTTCGTCAAGTAAATGACAGGAAATCACGAAAACACGTAACATATTTTATAAATAAAAGTATATGTGTTGTATTGAAAAGCATAAGAGGATGTCAACGTTTACCTAGTTAGCTATTATCTACTCAGTGCTTGTTGTAAGGTTCATTTTCGAAATTAGCTTCCAAACCTGCCAGTAATTTTCTGGTTTACACATATTTATCTCTTTTTCACAGTAAACTCTTTACATGACATAGGTTTCCTATTTATACGATGCAAGACAAAGAATAATAAGACAGGCCTAAGTAAACGAGCACGTGTAAAACGTTCTTTCTTTATTTTGTTGTAGTTGTTTAGGATATTTTGTTCCAAGTAAAGCACGTTATAGTAATTTATTATATATTCTTTACCACATCTATGATTCGTTAATCTTAAAGTTTAAGTTACGAATGTATAGGACTTTTTTTTCGTTTCCTTCTTTTTTTCACTCCTTTTTTTTCACTCTTCAAGAAGAGAATATTGATTTTATCCAAGTTAGTATCATAAGTATCTTCTATATTTAATAACATTGTCTAGTGTTCAAAATCGACACGTCTTCGGAAACTTATACGAAGGCTTAGCTCCGAGTTGACTTTTGTTTTGAATCATTCATTAGTTAAGTCAGAATCGGGAGTTATAGAAAGTGAAAACTCTGTGTTAGACGGTTGCTGTAATTTTAGAAGCAGCCTACAGAGGCTCTGCACAACAGATGTATCACTACATTCAACATTACTTTTATTATCGCGGTTATTAAGACTTAGCTGTTTAAAGTGATATTTTAATTATGCTGAAACGTTACTGAACATTCTTAACAATCTTAATTAAAAGTATTAATGTTAAACATTTTGTATTATTAAGTTTAAAATACTGTACGTTTAAACCTAAACTGTTAAGAAGGCCTGCTCGTTGAAATTTAAGCAAAGCTACTCGAGGGCTATCAACCTTAGCCCTACTTAATTTATAAATGATAGATTAGCGGGAAGACAGCTAGCCAAAACCACCCACTGCCAACAATAGTGCGGGAAGACAGCTAGCCAAAACCACCCACTGCCAACAATAGTGTGGGAAGACAGCTAGCCAAAACCACCCACTGCCAACAATAGTGTGGGAAGACAGCTAGCCAAAACCACCCACTGCCAACAATAGTGGGACAGACCGTACATTATAATTCTCCCACAGCTGAGCATATTCGGTGATCGGATCCGAACCCGTGACCCACAGATCGGGAGTCGAGCACCTAATCACCAGACCATGCCATGCTTCGTTCCAAACTTACGGTCTCTTGTGAAACTTAGTTTCACTAAATATTCTGACAGCCATATATTAACTGCTTCATTATTAAGGTATCATTTTAAAGGAAAAACTTGCTATAGTGTACAAATTCTTAAATAAAAACAACAAATATTTTTAAAACTTGGACATACGTCCATGAGACGAAGCTTACCTGAAGGCTTCTTTAAAAATACTTTTAAAACTTGGACATACATACATGAGACGAAGCTTATCTGAAGGTTTATTTAAAAAA
>NW_013750905.1:0-1233 GCF_000517525.1 Limulus polyphemus
TCCTTTTTTTTTTGGTTCCATGGTTGTAGGATTATTTGTTGAGGAAACTTTCTTGACTTCTTGCTGTAGGAGCATTCAATTGGATTCATAGACCATAGGTCTAGTGAATCATCAGCAAAGTTTAAATCTTGGATCCAATGTCGCAGCCAAAAAGAAGACACATTGTTGCTCACGCTGAGTCAGCCAGGCATGAACAGAGTTCTTCACTGCAGAGACAAGATTGAAATTATATCTGGATTGCATGCTGTCAATCTGAGTCATCAGCCCATAAACACATGGTACTGCGTAAGTTTAGGTAACAATGTTCTGACCCTATGTGAAATCTGTTGCCTCTTCAAAAGGTGTCAGTAATGTCACCAATTCTGCAAGCATAATTCCATCATGAAAAATACGTTTCGATGAACCAGTATCTAGATTATTCAACCTCTCCTCTTCAATAAAGACTTAATCATCTTAATTTCTGAGTTTCATCGTATTGGTGTTATCGACTGAGCTCTGGCCTCTCCCTTATATAGATCAGTTGCTTGCGTTGATTTTCGAATGTTCGAATGTAGGACACGATGGCTGATGCTTTGGAAATTATTTTCAGCAGTGGCCCAGTTATTTCATTCCATCCTTGACCACAATCTGTAGCGTGTGGGAAAAGCAGGGGTCATGTTCAGGAAGAAATTCGGATAAATTATCTGCTGATTTAGATTCATCCAAAAGTTCAACTTTTGAGTCACTATCTGTAGATGAGCTATCACCATCTCTATCACTAGGTAGTGTTTGTGGTTCAAATCGAAGCAAGCAGAAAGCCTTGATTATGTTGGATAAGTTATCAGATGTCACACATGACACTTTGTTGTTGATGTTAAATAGATTTATTATTTCATCATATTGAGCTGTAATGTTATCAGATGTGTGACGCCACTTGAAATGCCGACATGCCAGCATGACTGTTTGCATTTTCCATTTAAGTATAAAGTGACCAGTGACTCCAAGAAAGTTGAACATTTGTCTCCTACTCCAAATGTCCACGGTGATATTGATTTGGGTACAAGTTGCAGTATAGAGATGGCTTTTTGTTGGACTTCATCAAACCTGCTCTCGATCAACATTGTGGATAGGTGCTTGCGATTGGGAAGAATATATCTAGAATCCATGGCTGCCATTAGATCTTGAAAATATTTTGACTCCACCACTGAGAATGGTTACAATGTTACAGCAATAAAATTGACGAGTTTGTTAGCT
>NW_013750906.1:0-3003 GCF_000517525.1 Limulus polyphemus
GCATTTGTTGATTGAAATACTTGTTTTATTATAAATTTCACCAGATTAACAGATCTGTCAAAAGCAGAATCCAGCGTTTTACAAAAACTTTCAAAATCAATCCATTTCTTTCTATTTTTCCCTTTACCCCTATTTTTGTTTTGTTTATTTCTACAAATATTTATTTGAAATATATTTCTGATATAGGAATCTTTACCGATAACTTCAGCAGGTTTATTTTGAAAGTCCTGATTTAATCCTTAAGGGTAATAAGTTTTTTTTCTTTCTGAATGTGACATTCTTATTTTTCTGTTAAGAAATTTGTATTGTAGTAATTATAGTGATTTTTACATTATTAAATGAACGTTTATTAAAATGATTTATTTCTATCGAATAAAGAAAACCCTTATTACGTTGTGATCTACGAAATTGTTTTCTTTATTAAAAATAAGTCTGAGTTTTGACTGTATCGGTCATTAGCACGAATTTGTTAATAAGTTGATGTTCACATTTCGTTTTTTATAAATACATAATATTGATTATAATATATAAAAATCAGTTCGACGATGAAATGCATTAAGAATCGAAAAATATCATCCAACTGAAGTTAACTAATCTCAACCAAAAGAATATGATCCGACCATAGTTATATACTATCAAAAACAAGGAATATCAACCGAACAAAGTTATATACTATCAAAAACAAGGAATATCAACCGAACAAAGTTATATACTATCAAAAACAAGGAATATCAACCGAACAAAGTTATATACTATCAAAAACAAGAAACATCATCCGAACAAAGTTATATACTATCAAAAACAAGAAACATCATCCGAACAAAGTTATATACTATCAAAAACAAGGAACGTCATCCGAACAAAGTTATATACTATCAAAAACATGGAACATCATACGAACAAAGTTATATACTATCAAAAACAAGGAATATCAACCGAACAAAAATAAATTGTGGCAAACAAAGTAAAGGAGAATGTCAACTTATACATTCTCACTAAATGTAGAGGTCAACTAGTTTGACAGGCTAGACTTGACATGAGACATACATGTCATGATCTTCCTTTGTATCTAAATAATGTTCATGTAACTTTAACTCGCAAAAATATATTTCTTGCCTAACAAACATTTACTATTAAGTTTCGACCACATTTTACTATAATAGACAACAAAATCTGAATTTTTATTTGTCATGTACCCATGCACAATCACTTATGTAGTTGCAATAGCTACAATAAAAAAAAACAAATCCAGTATGCGTAATTACGCTCTTGGACAATGTGACCTAAGTATTATATCACAGCTCGGTGACGTTTTTATGCTGTGCCCACGGCGAATATCGAACCCCGATGTTTAGCGTTATTATATGGCATAAAAATTGTTAAGAGCAAACTAAAAATGAATCAATGGTTGATGGAGGTAATATTTGAAGAAAAAAAAGGATCGGTACGACTGTAACTGTACACACGTGCCTTTACTGAGACCAGGTCAGTCAGTGAACCCCTCTTCTCGAAACATTTCCAACATGCACTCAGTTTTGTTAATAAAAGCAACGAATTTTATATGTATTTTAACAATGGGGAAGGTACTTCTCTCCATTTCTTCTCACTGCTAGCATCGACTATAGCACTTTACTATAAACCTTTTGGTGACACAATTTAAGCTCTTCATAAAAGGTTCGTGACCTCTGAGCTTGTACGTTTGAAAATGGTGCTGCAACCAAACCACAAAACTTTTTCGATTTTTGTAGTTTTAATGGTAAATACATAAGCAAACATACATTTTAAACGACAACTGATTAATCAAGAATCAGTACGATTAGAGCTAGATGGCTTCAAAGATGTATATACGGACATGTACATTTTGATTCAGATCTCGAACACGAGCCCCCAATATATTATGTTACGTAGGAGACAAATTTCAAACTAAATTTAAATCACAATTCAGTTTATATTTATCAGTGCAAACAAGATTTGATCATGTCTGATTATCAAGATTTTCTTGTATCACCCTCCCTAGAACAATTAGAAAACTATAAGAAAAATGAATTGCTAAAGTTCTAGAACTAAAAGTTAAAAGGTCAATGAGAAAAAATGAACTAAAAAAGGGGTATTATCAAAATACTAGTCGATGATGATTTGTTGCCTGAAGAAGCATTAGGGGAATACTCTAGTGTCCCTTCTAACCAATCGGGGTTAAGTGATAAGGATAAATTAGAGATCCAGCTAAAACTCGAGCTCGAACAAGCTCGTATCGAAGCCGAGAACGAGAAAGAATATACTCGTATTGAAGCTGAAATACAATATAAACGTATCGAGGCCGAAAAAACTCGCATTGAAGCCGAAAAAGAAATTAGACCGAAATAAATGTAAATTAGACTCAACACCGATCGACCAAGGCAAAATGACAACTTTGAACTTAATCAATGTGTTAAAGTACTACCGTTTAATGAAAATGAAGTCTATATGTATTTTCAACATTTTAAGATGGTTAACCAAACAATGGAATGGCCCATCGAAAAATGGTCATTATTATTACAAAGTGTTTTAACTGGTAAAGCCCAAGAAACTTATGCCACTCTCTCTTTAGAAGACTGTATGAATTATGATAAGGTTAAAGCAGCTATTCTCAAAGCACACGAATTAGAACCAGAGGCTTATCGACAAAAGTTTCGAGGTTATCACAAAGAAGATAATCAAATTTATATGGAATTTGCCCACGAAAAAGAGGTTTATTTTGATCGATGTTGTAATTCCTAGCATATTGGCAACAGTTTCGACAAAGTAAGACAATTATGTCTAATTAAGGAATTTAAACATTGTGCACGTGATGCCTTCAGAACTTACTTGGAAGAAAAGAAAGGTGAAACACTACAGGAAGCAGCCGCTCTTTGATTACACTGATAGTAATTTCTTTTTATGAAAAGTGGTTTTATGTCTTAAATGATATATTTGTTGAGATTCTGTTCAATTCACTAAAGTTGAGGATCCTTCTAAAAACTCCAG
>NW_013750907.1:0-1233 GCF_000517525.1 Limulus polyphemus
GGGGCGCAAAACACTTGCTTTTAGAAAATCAATTATTGGCTTCAAATCTTCGTATTTCTCCTGCTCTTCTTTAACACCTATACCTGGTTCCACTTCACCATCATCAACTCCTTCAGTCACTTTGACTTCAGGTTGATGGCACCTGGTTAGTTCAACCTCTCTTTTGCAGTAATGTCTGCAGTCATTTTTGCAGGGTCTTCGGCTCAGTTCATCAGCATTTCCATGAGATTTTCCTTCTCTGTATTCAATATCAAAGTTATACTGATCTATCTTTCCAATCCAACTTGCCAGTTGTCCCTCTGGGTTCTTTAATGATCTTAACCAGCGTAATTATCTTTTTCACTTTTAACTAATATGTCTATAAATATATCCTAGAAATTTATTATCTTTTATTTTACTGCTACTATTGCTAGCAACAGAACCTTGCCTAACCAGAATCGTTCAGTCATTATATTTCGAATATCTCCAGTCGCCTCGCAAATCAATCGTGGTGACATTGAGGATGCTGAATTATTTGAATAATACATTGCCTAGATGACTTGAGTGACTTATCTTCCGATATGTCAAGATACATTTCTTCAGTTACGTTACTGGTTCTCGTCTATGTTAACGTTTTACCCAAATAAATTATCTTGCATTTACTGTACTTAAAGGCCTATCTGTTCAACTTTCCGATTGATCGAGCCATTCTGTAATATCTCAAGTTTCAATATACTGAATAGAGATAGAAATACTTAAATTTCAATGTCACGAATAGACTTTGTTAATTTACAAATTACACCTCTATTAGTATTATTAATGTAAATAAAAAAATAAAATAAAGAGTTGACCAATGAAGGAGTGTTTCGTCAAAATACATCAGTTTATAATTTTATTGGATAGTCAACATGGCTTTACTAAGGGAAAATCTTGCCTTACAAATCTTTTGACAGTCTTTTAAAAGGTTACTGCTTATATAGATGAGGGTGAGGGTGTAGATTTGGTGTATCTGGATTTTCAGAAAGCATTTGACAAGGCGCCACATAAAAGGCTTGTAAAAAAGTATCTCTATAGGTGTGGGGGATAAGTTAGCAAATTGGATAGAAGAGTGGCTGGATGGAAGAAAGCAGAGGGTTGTTACAAATGGGGTTCAGTCAAACTGGATTATTATCACAAGTGGGGTACCTCAGGGCTCAGTCTTAGGACCTTTGCTCTTTTTGAGTTACATCAGTGACACAGATGAAGGAATAGTCA
>NW_013750908.1:0-1232 GCF_000517525.1 Limulus polyphemus
AAAGCACCTCTTTCTGGATTAGTGGCATTTCTTGGGATGGAGTTTAAGGTTTGCTGCTTTCAACCACTTGAATACTTCCTCTAGCCGGGACATTTCCTTATCAAAAGTTGCTGCAAATACAACGACATCATCCAGATACACCAAGGCTATCCTCCATTGTAGGCCTTCCAGTAATCTTTCCATCAGCCTCTCAAATATTGCTGAAGCATTGCTAAGCCCGAATGGCATCACACAGTATTGCCAGAGACCTTGGCCATAACTAAATGCGGTCTTAGGTGTATCTGCTTTCTGCTCCTCTGTCCATCCATTCCTTTTTTCCATGAGCTCGAATTGTTCTCTATATGCTTTCCATGGTGCCTTCCCATCGAATTCCTGTGGCTTCCTTCATACTATATCACCCCTATTGCTGACACTCATGTCTGGAATGTGACTTCTGACAGGACTGAAGATGTCTGCATTAGGGTTTAGCTGCCGGGTCTGGAAGGGCTTCCTGTTGTCTGGGCTGATTAGGTCCATGGCTAATATATCCTCCCTGTGTAAAAGACAGTAAATCGTCCTTTAATGTATCTAATTCACTTTGAATTTACTAATCTTTTCCATTTGTGTATGCTGCCTTTCTCTCAAGTGTTGGAGACTTTCTTCCTGTTTCTTTTCTCGTTCTTCTTGTTTCCTTTCTTGTTCCAGTTGCTACTGATGCTGGTTTTTTTACCACTGCTCTAGTCTCTCTTCTTGTTTATTTTTTCGTTCTTCTTGTTTCTTTTCTTTTTCCTTCAACAACTGCAGTAATCTCTCTTCTTGTTTTTTTTGTTGTTCTTGTATTATCCTGCCATCAAATCTGCTAAGCTGTAGTTTGTGATAGCCACTTCTCATTTCTCACTTCTCTGTCCCACTCTCTGACACCAGTTTGTTGCATATCTGCTTGTTTGTTAATTTCCGGTAGAAATTCTTTCCGAGGAACTTCAGCGGCACAAGTCCTTTCTTGATTAAACCAATTTATTCTTTCTCGATAGAAACTTTTAGTACACAGTAATTCTACAGTCAGTGCGTTTCTCGTCACTTTAAACTTAACAACTTTTATAATACACGCTATAAATTACAGTGATTCACAATATCGATAATTTTGCTCTCTTCGAGTGCAAAACACACACTAGCTGGAAACAGAATCGTAAATTACCCGAAACTCACTGTAGCTACTGTTCGCTTTATCCTTCATTCATACCCTGGCTTTTCTC
>NW_013750909.1:0-1998 GCF_000517525.1 Limulus polyphemus
ATAGTTCCTTGGGTTTGTTTGTATGATAGTAATATTAAACAGGTGACACTGAGTCATGACATACATCATTATCTATAGTTCCTTGGGTCTGTTTGTATGATAGTAATATTAAATAGGTGACACTGAGTCTTGACATATATCATTATCTATAGTTCCTGGGGTCTGTTTGTATGATAACAGTATTCAACAGGTGACACTAACTCATGAAATATATCATTATCTATAGTTTCTTGGGTCCGTTTATGTGATAGTAATATTTAACAGGTGACACTGAGTCATAACGTATGCTATTTTCTATAGTTTTTAGAGTCCATTTGTATGAAAGTAATGTTCAAATAGTGACACTGAGTTATAACATATATCATTAACTATAATTCCTAGTGTCTGTTTGTATGATAATAATATTCATCAGTGAGTCATGACATATATCATTATCTATTGTTCTTTTGGTCAGTCTGTATGATAATAATATTCAACAGGTGACACTAAGTCGTGACATATATCATTATGTATAGTTAGTTGGGTCTGTTTGTATGATAATAATATTCAACTGTGAGTCATGACATATATTACTATCTATTGTTCCTTTGGTCTGTTTGTATGATAATAATATTCAACAGGTGGAATTGAGTCATAACGTATATCATTCTCTATAGTTTTTAGGGTCTATTTGTATGAAAGTATGGTTCAAAAGGTGTCACTGAGTTATGACATATATCATTATCTATAGTTTATTGGGACTGTTTGTATGATAGTAATATTCAACAGGTGGCATTGAGTCATGACATATATCATTATCTATAGTTCCTTGGGTCTGTTTATATGGGAATAATATTCATCAGGTGACATTGAGTCATGACAAATATATGTCATATATAAAATTATCTATATGTAATTCGGTCTGTTTGTATGATAGTAGTATTCAACAGGTGACATTGAGTCATGACATATATCATTATCTATAGTCCCTTTGGTCCGTTTGTATCATAGTAATATTCAACAAGGGACATTGAGTTATGACATATATCATTATCTACAGTTCTTTTGGTCTGTTTGAATGATAATAATATTCAACAGGTGACACTAAATCATGAAATATGTCATTATCTATAGTTTCTTGGGTCTCTTTATGTGATAGTAATATTTAACAGGTGACATTGAGTCATGACATATATCATTATCTATAGTGAATTCCGTCTGTTTGTATGATAGTAATATTCAACAGGTGACACTAATGATATATGTCATGACTCAATGTATCCTGTTGAATATTACTGTCATACAAACAAACCAAAGGAACTATAGATAATGATATATGTCATGACTCAAACTACAGTTCTTTTGGTCTGTTTGAATGATAATAATATTCAACAGGTGACACTAAGTCATGAAATATATCATTATCTATAGTTAATTCCGTCTGTTTGTATGACAGTAATATTCAACAGGATACATTGAGTCATGGCATAGTTCATTGGGTCTCTTTTTATGATAATAATATTCAACAGGTAACACTGAGTTATGACATATATCATTATCTATACTTCTGTTGGTCTGTTTGAATGTTAGTAATATTTAACCGGTGACACTGAGTCATGACATATATCATTAGCTATAGTTTCTTGGGTCTGTTTGTATGATAGTAATATTCATCAGGTGACACTGACTCAGGACATAAATCATTATGTATAGTTCTTTGGGTTTTTTATATGATAGTAATATTAAACAGGTGACACTGAGTCATGACATGTGTCATTATCTATTGTTCCTTGGGTCTGTTTGTATGATAGTAATATTAAACAGGTGACACTGAGTCATGACATATATCATTATCTATAGTTCCTGGGGTCTGTTTGTATGATAATAGTATTCAACAGATGACTTTGAGTCATGACATTTATGATTAGCTATCGATCCTTGGGTCTGTTTGTATGATAGTAATATTCAATAGGTGGCACTAAGTCATGATATACATCATTATATATAGTTCCTTGAATC
>NW_013750910.1:0-1573 GCF_000517525.1 Limulus polyphemus
TCACTGATGTGCTCATAGAGATAGCCACAAAAACAGACATGTTTGTTGCATTGCTGAAATATTTTGCAAATCTCTTAAAACTCGTGCGTGAGAACAATGGTGTTATGCTCTCGGGGTAAAAGTGTGATTTATTTTACAACACCCCTAACATATTTAGAGCGCGTGCATCTAGTGGATCTGCTTGTTTTCCGAGTAATCAGATTTATTTTGTGAACAATTGTAGATCTTTACAGAATATAACATCTAAGACTACTCGTAAACACGCTTGTGTGTTATATAACATCTATACGCACTAGGCCTTATTTCAGGTATGAGGGCCTGTGTGCTTATATGTCATCTATACGCACAATGCCTTACTTTCAGGTATGAGGGCCTGCGTGCTTACATATGATCTATATGCAGAAGGCCTTATTTTCAGATATGAGGGCCTGTGAAACTCAAGCAGCTGGAATGTGAAGAAGTTGTTCTATTAAATTGCACAAGAGATAATTTAGACTGCAATAAATCGTTGTGTAAAAATAAACAAAACATTATTAATATTGCAGTAAATCGTCAAAGAAAGATCTTATTTCACTGAACGTTGCCTACGACTATTCATTTTGTGAATCCTGCTAAATTACGAACCTGTATTTGGCAGTACAGTAGCAGCAGAAGTACGTTTATCAACCTGTATGTGGCAGTACAGTAGCAGCAGTAGTACGTTATCAACCTGTATTTGGCAGTACAGTAGTAGTAGTTTATCAACCTGTATTTGAAAGTACAGTAGCAGCAGTAGTGAGTTTATCAACCGATATTTGGAAGTACAGTAGCAGCAATAATGAGTTTATCAACCTGTATTTGGCAGCACAGTAGTAGTAGTAATGGGTTTATCAACCTATATTTGGAAGTACAGTAGCAGTAATGGATTTATTAACCTGTATTCGACATACAGTAGCAGCAATAGTGAATTTATCAACCTGTATTTGGAAGTAAAGTAGCAGTAATGGATTTATTAACCTGTATTTGGCATACAGTAGCAGCAATAGTGAATTTATCAACTTGTATTTGGCAGTATAGTAGTAGTAGTAATGGGTTTATCAACGTATATTTGGAAGTATAGTAGCAGCAATTGTTGGTTTATCAACCTATATTTGGAAGTATTGTAGTAGCAGCAGTAGGTATATCAACCTGTATTTGGCAGTACAGTAGTAGCAGTAATGGGGTTATCAACCTGTATTAGGAACAGTAACCCTGTTTATAAGACGAACATCTAAGTTTCAGTTATTCACAATGAGATCTTATACTAGCTGTTTCACTTCTTCCCTATATTTGTGGAAGAGAAGATATGACACGGAAACAGATGACAAAAGAGCTTTTAGTCATACCAGAGTGCAGCATCTTCCATCGCTAGGCAACGCTCTATTTAGGAGCCTTTAAGTTGAAAAATATGTTACCCCTTTATGAAGTCTGAATTAAACTTCACAGATGCTAGGGTGGTATTTATTTACAAAAAAAATTATCTGAAAAACAGCACTGCTGCAGATCTATATAGGAATCTTTCTTAAAACTCTTCACTTTTGACCAATCAGATTAG
>NW_013750911.1:0-2582 GCF_000517525.1 Limulus polyphemus
TATTATTTCCTATATTTGATGTGGATCCCATATGGTACTTTTTATGCTGTATTTAAGTGTTATTTCCTGTACTTGAAGTGGATATCATTCTATTTCGTTATGCTGTATTTAAGTGTTATTTCCCATATTTAAAGTGGATACCATATGTTACTTTGTTATGCTGTATTTAAGTGTTATTTCCCACATTTGAAGTGGATACCATATGTTACTTCGTTATGCTTCATTGAAGTGTTATTTCCCATATTTAAAGTGGATAACATGTGTTACGTCGTTATGCCATATTTAAGTGTTATTTCCTATATCTGAAGTACATATCATATGTTACTTCGTTATGCTGTATTTTAGTATTATTTCCCATAATTGAAGTTGATACCATATGTTACTTTGTTATGTTGTATTTAAGTGTTATTTCCCATATTTAAAGTGGATAGCATGTGTTACGTCGTTATGCCATATTTAAGTAAAAGTAACATATGGTATCCACTTCCAAAATAGGAAATAACACTTAAATAGAGCATATAGAAGTAACACATGCAATCTACTTAAAATATAGGAAATAAGTTATGCTATATTTAAGTGTTATTTCCCATATTTGATGTGGATCCCAATTGTTACTTTTTATGCTGTATTAAAGTATTATTTCCCACATTTGAAGTGGATACCATATGTTACTTCGTTATGCTGCATTTAAGTGTTATTTCCCATATTTAAAGTGGATAACATGTGTTACGTCGTTATGCCATATTCAAGTATTATTTCCTATATTTTAAGTAGATTGCATGTATTACTTCGTTATGCCATATTTAAGTATTATTTTCCATAATTGAAGTTGATACCATGTGTTACTTCGTTATGTTCCGTTTAAGTGTTATTTCCCATATTTGAAGTGGATACCATGTGTTACTTCGTTATGTTCCGTTTAAGTGTTATTTCCCATATTTGAAGTGGATACCATGTGTTACTTCGTTATGTTCTATTTAAGTGTTTTTTCCCTTATTTGAAATGGATGCCATGTGTTACCTCGCTATACTATATTTAAGTGTTATTTTCTATTTTTGAAGTGGATACTATATGTAACTTTGTTATGCTATATTTAAGTGTTATTTCCCACATTTGAAGCGGATACCATGATTTACTTCGTTATTGTGTATTCAAGTGTTATTTCCTGTATTTGAAGTGGTTACCGTTTGTTACTTTGTTATGCTGTATTCAAGTATTATTTCCCATATTTCAAATGGATACCATGTGTTACTTCGTTATGATGTACTTAAGTGTTATTTCCTACATTTGAAGAGGATACCATGTGTTACTTCGTTATGCTGTATTTTAGTGTTATTTCCCATAATTGAAGTTGATACCATGTGTTACTTTGTTATGCTGTATGTAAGTGTTATTTCTTATATGTGTAGTGGATATCATGTATTACTTTGTTATGCTTTATTTAAATGTTATTTCCCATATTTGAAATGGATTGCATGTGTTATTTTGTTATGCTGTATTTAAGTGCTAGTTCCTAGATGTTAAGTAGATATCATATACTATTCTTCATGGTGTATTTAATTATTATTTTCTATATTTGATGTGAATCCCATATGGTACTTTTTATGCTGTATTTAAGTGTTATTTCCAAGATGTTAAATAGATGTAACATATATTTTCTTTATGCTGTATTTAAGTGTTATTTCATATATTTGAAGTGGATACCATGTGTTACTTCATTATGCTATATTTACGTGTTATTTCCTATATTTGAAATGGATTGCATGTGTTATTTCGTTATGCTGTATTTAAGTGTTATTTCTTGTATTTGAAGTGGATATCATATGCTACTTCATTATGCCGTATTTAAGTGTTATTTCCTGTACTTGAAGTGGATATCATGCTATTTCGTTATGCTGTATTTAAGTGCTATTTCTTAGATGTTAAATAGATATCATATATATTTTTTATGATGTATTTAAGTGTTATTTCCCATATTTGAAGAAGATCCCATATGTTACTTCGTTATGCTGTATTTAAGTGTTATTTCCTGTGTTTGAAGTGAGTACCATGTGTTAATTCGTTATGTATTTAAATGTTGTTTCCTATATTTGAAATCGATACCATGTGGTACTTCGTTATGCTGTATTTAAATGTTATATTCTATATTTGAGGTTGATAGCATGTGTAACTTCGTTAAACTGTAGTTAATCGTTATTTCCTATATTTGAAGTTGATACCATGTGTTACTTCGTTATGATGTATGTAAGTCTTATTTCCCATATTTGAAGAGGACACCATGTGTTACTTCGTTATGCTGTATTTAAATATTGTTCCTAGATGCTAAATATATATCATATATATATTTTATTCATGGTGTATTTAATTATTATTTCCTATATTTGATGTGGATCCCAAATGTTACTTTTTATGCTGTATTTAAGTGTTATTTCTTATATTTGTAGTGTATACCATGTGTTACTTTGTTATGCTTTATTTAAGTGTTATTTCCATATTTGAAGTGGATATCATGCTATTTCGTTATGCTGTATTTAAGTGTTAGTTCCTGTATTTGAAGTGGATATAATGCTATTTCGTTATGC
>NW_013750912.1:0-2866 GCF_000517525.1 Limulus polyphemus
CTCATCCATGGATTTAGGGGTGTTAAATTGGTCTTCCTGTATCGATATGGCCTTATGCCCCAGAGCTTTTACTTGTTTTTGTCTTTCTAATTGATGCTCTCTAACAAATCAATGGGTCTATTTACACCTGCATCCTGTGTATCAGAATCATAACATGCATCACACCCATGTTAGTAAAACCCATAACATTTGTATATTCTATCGTGCCCTTTACAGTAACCATCTACTTTATAATTCAGGTTTTGTTTAATCTTGACCCCTCAACTTTCTATATACAGTCTAATCACTGGATACTTTCGTGACTAAAGTTGGATGTAAATTATCCGTGGTTAGGTACGAAAGCTATCGATCATGATGGTATAAAGTTGCTTCTGTATATAGTCAGGTATTCAGAAGCAATGGCCAGGTCATATGTTGTGAGAAACTGAATTGAAGACAGCACTATTGAAGTATGTCTGCACCTCATTGTCAGTACCTAAAGAAAAGAAAAACAAAGAATAATAAATATAACTTTCAACAAAATTTGAAGAGAATAACTTTTACCAATGATAGCAGTAGTTTCTTACCTGTACATCTCTTCTTGAACATATAATCAGCTTATAAAATATGAAAATAATATACTAAACAAAACTGGAGCACCTCGATCTAGAGCTGATAAGATATCTGAATGCACAACTTTCAAATCAATCGAGACACCTTGATCCAGCTACAAAAGTCCCTTTTTCCAGAACTAGATATTATGTGTAAGGACTATCTCACGATATACTCTACTTTGTTATTAGGATTGCTCCTCACAAACCTTTTAATTATTTTTATTTAAGAAAAGAACTAGAAGATCTTGAACAGAAAACCATCAAATATCAAATTTGCTATCAATAAATAAACAACAAAGGCACTAAAACAAAGTACTTTTAAAAGGATTATCGCTGCCTGTCTTCTACACGGTGTTTTCAAAGAAAATTGATTGCCATCACAGCTAGTGAGATGCATCTAAGGTGTAATTCATCATATGCTTAAAGGTTCCTTACAGCCATCACCCTGCATTTATGAGTCCAGAATGAGTGAGGGTCATCCCACACACCCAGAAAGCCTTGTGAAGCTTCCTTCCTGAGGTGAAGGCCAAATAATTTAGGAGCCAGAACAGCAGAGAATAATTTAGATCGGGTGCAACTAGGTGTTTCTGAGACAAGGTAGAACAATCTGTAGAAGACCCTGGAACATTCATTGACCAGAGCAGTCCAAGTGTAGTTAAGGCCATCTTCAAGTGAAAGAGAAGAAGTGTCATTAGTGGGTGAAGCACCACCAACATGACTGTTTTACCAGCAGGCGAATGGCGATGGTTGATGAAAGACACCTTTGATGACAGACAGAGTAGAGGAAAATGTCTCTTTGAAGAGAAGTGCCTTAATGTCGAGCAATTATTCCAGAATATAATACATACCACAGGCTGTCAAAATAAAATTCCATCGTAAGCTTTCCTACCAAGAGATGAAAGAGTGATCCATAATTGTTGTCAAGGAAGGTTTAGAGTGAGATTTGGAGACCCTCAGTATGCGAAGCAGACAGACACTAGCTAAATCTCAGGAATGAAAATATCAACAGTTTGAGGTTTAGATACGTACTGTTTTGTATTATGTTCTTTCTAAAGCCGAAACATTAAAGTAAGTTCTCCACATTTGAACCTTCATGGAACGATATGAAATCGTTAATTTATTCATCTCACCTTACATTGTCTTCTTATTGGTTTTTAAAGATACTCTTGTCTCATAATAATAGCAAACATTTAAAGTTTAACTTGTAATCGAGAATTTCTGGTGGCTGTTCTACTGTGGTATGAATATAATTACAGATTTTACCTTAGTAAAAATGTAATTCCAAAGATAAAATGGATGTTCACTTTCTTACAAATGTGTTAAGATACAAACCAATGAATTATTATATTCAGATAAACTGGATCCACAAACGAAGCTCCTCCTTCTAGGTGGCCAATTGTATCTATGGAAACAATAGTGATGTTTTATCACAATATCTAACTTATAGCTGAGAGTTTGCATTTTTTAGCTGCAAAAAAAAAAAAGAAAAGATTTCCACTTTACAATTTGCGAACAGAAACCTGTGAACTTTGGTATTTTAATTCTTTTAATAAATATATAAAAATTTACAACTACTAGAAATATGAATAAAGAAAGAAAATTGATTTTAATTTTATTGCTTCGTTCTTATTTAGAATTTAAAAACATAAGAGTAAAGATAGAAATATGTTAATAACTGTAAATTAAAGATAAATACCAGATCAACAACGTCAGAGTAAAAGAAAAGTAAACTTTGGTACACTTTGTTATGAAACCAAGTTAACTGAAAATTGTTGTAGTATTATTATTAATAGTTTTAATACCGACTTTAAAACTATATTTTTGGCTTTAACACACAACAAAAAGTAACAATAATACTTACGAAAAAGGATGATCTTTTGGTCAACTAAAGTTAGATTAAACATTAGATGAGTCGTTTGTAATAGTTTGAGTTGTAATGAGGAAATAAGTACAGCCAGTAGTATTATTACGTGTTAGATTCATAGTAAAGAAGACAGTTAACCAAGTTAGGATACAAAGAACCCACAAAACAGTCTAGATATAAGAAACGTATTAGAGATGAATGTTTTAACTGTTATAAAAGTTAAGTTGTAAGATATTAACTTCTTATTTATGAAACTAAATGATTTGATATTTCAAAATGGAGTAATTAATGTTTCATGAAATTAAACAACTGAAGTCTGGTGATTATCGATATGTGTCCAAGTTTTGAACTGCAATGCCGCTGAACACGTGAAGGTGTGATATAAATCTGACAGTCAAACCAGTTATTT
>NW_013750913.1:0-1499 GCF_000517525.1 Limulus polyphemus
AGTTATAATTCTCGTTAGTCAGGATTAATATTTGGACTATCACTAAAGCATATATCTATGAGTATCCACAGAGCGATGACAGTTTTTCGATATTTTTATGTATGTTTTTAGCTGCGGCATGTCTACATTCGTTTCGGAGCTTATGTTGAAAATTTAGCTAATTCAAATTAGACCTGGAAGTGAACATGGCTGTAGTAAACATTTATTGAAGAAATAGATTAATGTATTATAATTACATAGATTGAAATTGGCATTATTTTACTAAATACTGCAAAATGCAGTTAGAACAGTGGTGGTAGCTATGGGATTGTTTTAATGAAAACTTAATAGATCTTAGAATAAACTTTAAAGGAGACAGCGTGACGCAAGACAGGAAATTTACTGAGAGTAGGAAAGTTAACCTAATAGAGTGAAGTACGGTGGGAACTTTGTGGGCCTGGTGACCTATCAAGAGCCCTGAAAGTGAACTGGCTAATAAGGCTCTGGTAATAGTCACGGTAGGCCTAGCAGGTAGAATTTAACTCTGCAGTACCTCATGAGGGATTAATAGTTGAATTAGTTTTCGTGGACCCAAAAAATCAAATGTCATCACTCGGGACACGAAAGTAAGAAAATATAAAGTTGGAGCCAAGTCTGGATGGGACATTGTTACAGGTGAAAGTTTACAAAATAATACTTCCATATCAGAGAACAACAGCTGTATTCACCATTCAGGCAAAATGTAGGAAGTCTGATGTCAAATCCTCACATAAGAACAGCTTACAACCTCACTTACAATAGCCATATGACCAGTGCTGTAGAGGTATTCGAGTTGATCAATGTCAGATATTACGTGACTTGCTCATAGAAGATAAAGATACCTTCTCCAGCAAACCTTATGATTTAGGCTAAACAAATAAAATATCTCATAAGATTGATACTGGAGATGCAGCCCCAACATTTATGACATGCTGAGGCTTTCAAAGAACTAGAAATAATGACGAAACAATATTGTTCGTTAAACTTAAATATCTTAACTAACATTGCTCACTGCCTTGGACGGAACCTTGAAAATGTATGTGAATAGAGAATGCAAACACTGTGAAAAGAGAGAAGCACATGATAATAACAGTAACCAATCTTATCGTTACGTGGAATGAACTTTGAATTAAACTTCCCAAAATAATCCAAAACAACATACCCAACGACTGAAAAAGTTACTTAGAATAAAACAAAAATTGTTTACACACTTTTGACACCTGGATCTAGTTTCCCTGCGAAATATTAATTAGACCATTCTTAATAACTTAAAATGTTTCGCAGATTCGCAGACTAACAAACACGTATTAAACAAAAGTTTAGACTATGGACGTTATTTATGTGTAAGTTATCGATCAAATAGCCGTGAAATTCTACAAGTACATCGCGTCTATTATATTATTCATTACTAAAATTATATACTGATAGAAGTGAGAGTTTTCAGAGTTAGAGTGAGATCAGTCAGTTCATCACTGATTATT
>NW_013750914.1:0-1234 GCF_000517525.1 Limulus polyphemus
GTTTAAGTTCAATGGGAGCTTAAATGTAGCATGGGCTATCCAGGCAAAAGAGTAGCTGCGATTCCAAACGAGGACTGGAAGTGCACTTTGCTTGTGTTAACGAACTTCTGCCAACAACAGGTTGATAACAAATGTTTTCCCTGTTTCTCCTGGTGCGTCAATGAAAAAAGACTCCACGTTTCTGATGTTGGACACTGTCAATGATTGCTGTATACGCTGTTCTGTGGGCAATTTTGGCTCGTTAAATGAAACTTCTCGGTTAAGAGCTTGAATATGGTCAGTGGTCTTACGCAAAACCTCACGATTAAGGTTGTCATCCTGATTGCATTGAATTTCAGGAAGGCCAAATGATAGAAGCTCTTTTCATCCTAGAGACAATACTTTGTCCTCAATGGCAATAAGAACCAAGTTAAAAATGGCATCATTGTAGCTAACTTCTATATTGGGGTTTTGTAGTTGAGCCTGGTGCTTGAAGTTTTTTCTGATAGATCTTCTCTGTGATTTTGCCACAGGGCTACTGATCTGAAACACCACAAACTTGCAGCAAAACATAAAACAAACTTCTGATGTTCGGTGGTGACTGTGAGTCTGCTGCTTCTGTTAGAGTGGACTTCCACTCTCCTTAAGACTATGATATCAGTTGTTCTTTCAGACCACATGATCTAGCTTTGTGAACATTTCTTGTCCTTCAAAATATTATATCTCTCACAATCTAATACAAAATCAAAATGATAAGTTGGTCAAATTTTCATTTCTTGCAATAAATGTCGTCATACATTCATTTATTTTGAAATTTTGGTACCTCCAGGCGCAGATCCAGGATTTTCAAAGTGAGAGAGTGGGGAGTTACTAAGAAATGATAGAGGAGAGTCACACAAAGAAGAGAGTCTGAGAGGAAGTTTTCCCCCTTCTGACTAATTTCAGACACTTTGAAATATTTCTAAGGCTAATTTCTGACATTTAGAACTTTTTGTCAGCCATTCCCATCTGTAAGTTTGCAAGGAAAAGTCTGAATGAACAGCAAGTTTTTTTTTTTTGCTTCATCGAGAATACCCGTGTCTTCATTTGCGGATCTAATGTTAGCATCAGAATCTTGAAATGACCTCCCTTATTTGGAGTCTACTTATATCAAACGCTGTTCACTGATGTGCAAGAAAATTGGGTGGACAGTTTGAAAGTATTGTAGAAGAAAAGAACCTTTAGGACTATCTTCAACCTCTTTTCTTATTCATTA
>NW_013750915.1:0-1233 GCF_000517525.1 Limulus polyphemus
CTAGGCTGCTAAGGTTGGATTTCAAAAATCCAGACTTCGAGATATTTCCTTCATGAACACAGTAGTACAAAATCTCAAAACACTGTCAGCTGATTTTGATTGTTGGCATGCGAATAAATTTAGAAGAATTTCCAATCCTCACTTTCTGAACACCCTGGTTAAGTTATCTTGGTAAATTGTGCAGTACATTTATCTAAAGAAGCTTCTTGAATAAGCTTGTATGGCAGCAGAAATGATCTTGTGTTGTGTCATAGTTTGTTTGTTTTTGAATTTCGCGCAAAGCTACACGAGGACTATCTGCGCTAGCCGTCCTTAATTTAGCAGTGTAAGACTAGAGGGAAGGCAGCTAGTCATCACCACCCACCGCCAACTCTTGGGCTACTCTTTTACCAACGAATAGTGGGTTTGACCGTCACATTATAACGCCCCCACGGCTGAAAGGGCGAGCATGTTTGGTGTGACAGGGATTCGAACCCGCGACCCTCAGATTGCGAGTCGAGTGCCTTAACTACCTGGCCATGCCGGGCCATTGTGTCATGGTATAGTCTTGACCAAAATGTTTGCATAGTGTTCTATATTGATGTTATTGTCTACGTGAATGGAGTAGTTATCGAGTCAGTGCCCGAGTAGTAACAAAGAAGGTAGCATATGATCGGACAAACATGTACGAGTTGTTATTCTGATCTGTATAAGTTGTTTTGAGCATTTATTTGTCAAAACACACATACACACATGCTCTGTATAAAAGAGTGTGTTTTGGTATAATCTTTTTTCGAAACAGATCAACGTTTCAAGTTATAGGGCATCAAATTGTTCGACTGTCCAGAAATGGTATGAAGCAAACGGACATTGCTAGAACAGTTAGGTACTCCCAGTGTACTGTATCTAGAATCCTCAAATGTGATTGGACTACATGAAACATTATTACAGGAAAGTCTACTAGTAGACGCCGAAAAACTACTGCTCAAGACGACCGTGTTTTGATCAGGTTAACATTTCAAGGTCGAAAGAAGTCTTGCAACATCTTACGACAGGAATGGCATGAACACATTCATTCCACAATATCCAGAAGAACAGTTTGCCTCAATAACAGATCAGGGAGGACTGCATTTCCCATAGGGAACACACAGGAGGTGGTGCAGTACATATTTTGGTAGTTATTCATCATGGTAGAAAAATTGCTCTTCATATCCTCCAGGGAAACGTCAATAGCGCCTCCTAAAAGCATTACAT
>NW_013750916.1:0-1924 GCF_000517525.1 Limulus polyphemus
TTCTACACAACGTGGTAATTATTAGTGAACGGTTTGGCTACACCAGTGGGGCTGATTTCTACACAACGTGGTAATTATTAGTGAACGGTTTGGCTACACCAGTGGGGCTGATTTCTACACAACGTGGTAATTATTAGTGAACGGTTTGGCTACACCAGTGGGGCTGATTTCTACACAACGTGGTAATTATTAGTGAACGGTTTGGCTACACCAGTTGGGCTGATTTCTACACAACGTGGTAATTATTAGTGAACGGTTTGGCTACATTAGTGGAGTTGATTTCAACACAACTTTCAGATTTTCAATCCGATATCAGGAAACACGGAAACAGTAATTAGCGGATTATGTGATGAATACAAAACGAAAGAAAGGAACATGCTATGTTTGTCGTCTTTGTGTTCCATAACCCTCATGCACTGTACCTATGATGCCTATTAACTATAATAGAAATAGTAAAAATAGTCAGTTGTCAAATCGGTAATAAAAATAAAATAAAAAAAGCATGGCCATATTTGGGCAGAGTTTTTAGCGTCGCCGGGTTTTAATAACTAGTAATAAAGTAATCATAATTATGGTTTAAACGAAGTTATTACCCCTTGAAGTTAGCTTTCGTACAGAAATTTTGGTGTTCCTTTAAAAAGCTCAAGTACAGGGTGAAACGGTAATTACCAGCCAATAATAAATAAACAAATATTATAGTTGGAACCTAATTGTATCTAGAACTTGGTTATAATAAATACAACATTCCTATGTCTATTGAAACACTGCATTAAAAAAAAACACTTTTTTCAAAAAAGGAAGTAAATGCAGGAATGGCTAATACCAATCATTCAAGAACAATGCAAACAAGATAATCCTTGGGATGGTATTTGCATTATCTCTACATAATAATAATAATAGCACAGGCAAGAATTAACATATAGCAATATATTCAGTCAGAACTATACTATACTGTGTGCTATCGTGTAGGGATGATGTGAGTGATCCAAATACCATCCCTCGTTAGCAATGATTTTGAAGGATTAATGTTAGTGACGCCCACACTTACTTATTTTTTTTTCCCTTACTTATCTAAACTAGACTAAGTAATCCAAAAGAACACGTTATTACAACAGCTGTTTCATGTGGCGTTAGGTAAGAAAAACCTGAACAGATGCATGCTATACGGAGGGCTTGATATTATTTACTGAACCATAACATGAAATCATTATTAACGTAATCAACAAATATCCCTGTACTGTAGGGGTGTCCGAACAGTCTGGAACCATGGGTGTGTAAACGAATTCTACAGAACGTGTTCCACGTGCTGTCATTGTAATTCGAAACAAGGTTGGAGACGGTATTTCGGGTCATTGTCAATGGTCCGACACTGGTTGCGAAACGACCGTTTCATATCTCCCCTTTATACATTCCTGATGTTAGAAAAATATGTATGTTCAAGAAGTCTTGATGGAAATGAATAAATAAAAAAACCTATAACCCGAGCGCTTTCGAAAGGTGGACCTTTCTTCTTCAGGGGCAAACTGGGGTTCCATGTTTTTTTTATTCACTTCCTTTTATACACATGTGCAATACAATCGACATTAACCTTCCACTGCCACACAGCAGGATAACGCAACCCTCTCGTGCTTTGACAGCGCTATAATTAGTCATGTATCTGAAATTCAGAAAAACTTCAAATCTCCTACGTTTCCAGACTTTTCGGACACCCTGTATATAATCAACGTTTTTCCCAGACCAATAGTTGCTCATAAGTGTTTAAAGTGAAGTGTACTAATGACAATAAGTAGGCTTCTGAATTTTTACTTGTAGACTACAGCTCCAGCTGCTGAGTGGAAGAAATGTCGGTGTTTGTGAAATGCCAGTTACAGCTGTAAAAATTGATCAACAGGACGTGCTAGAAGGTGATTATTTACACACTGAA
>NW_013750917.1:0-1515 GCF_000517525.1 Limulus polyphemus
TGGAGTTACACCTAGGCGTTGATGGAGTAGTTGTACCAAGTAAGGCTAAAGATGAGTATGGTGGTTATAAATTCGGTAACTAGAGTAACACCTAGGTATTCGTGGAGTTGTTGTACCAAATAACGCTAAAGATGAGTATGTTGTTTACAAATTCGGAAACTAGAGTAACACCTAGGTGTTCGTGGAGTTGTTGTACCAAATAACGCTAAAGATGCGTATGGTGGTTACAAATTCGGTAACTAGTGTTACAGCAGGTGTTCGTGGAGTGGCTGTACCAAATAACGCTAAAAATGAGTATGGGGTTATAAATTCGGTAACTAGAGTTAAACCTAAGTGTTCCTGGAGTAGTTGTACGAAGTAAGGCTAAATAGGAGTATGGTAGTTATAAATTCGGTAACTAGAGTTACATCTAGGTATTCATGGAGTTGTTGTAAAAATAACGATAAAGAGAGTATGGTGGTTATATATTCGGAAACTAGAGATACACCTAGGTGTTTATGGAGTAGTTGTACCAAGTAAGGCTACAGATGAGTATGGTGGTTATAAATACTGTAACTAGAGTTAACCTAAAAGTTCATGAAGTACTTGTACCAAGTAAGGCTAAAGATGAGTATGGTGGTCATAAATTCTGTAAGTAGAGTTACACCTAGGTGTTCATGGAGTAGTTGTGCCAAGTAAGGCTAAAGACGAGTATGGTGGTTATAAATTAAAGAAATAGAGCTACACCTAGGTGTTCGTGGAGTTGTTGTACCAAATAACGCTAAAGATGAGTATGGGTTATACATTCAGTAACTAGAGTTACACCTAGGTGTTGATGGAGTAGTTGTGCCAAGTAAGGCTAAAGATGAGTATGGTGGTTATAAATTCGGTAACTAGAGTAACACCTAGGTGTTCATGGAGTAGTTGTACCAAGTAAGGATAAAGATGAATATGGTGGTTATAAATTCGGTAACTAGAGTTACACCTAAGTGTTGATGGAGTAGTTTTACCAAGAAAGGCTAAAGATGAGTATGGTGGTTATAAATTCCGTAACTAGACTTACACCTAGGTGTTCATGGAGTAGTTGTACCAAGTAAGGCTAAAGATGAGTATGGTGGTTATAAATTCGGTAACTAAAGTTACATCTAGGTATTCGTGGAGTTGTTGTACCAAATAATGCTAACGATGAGTATATTGGTTATAAATTCGGTAACTAGAGTTACACCTAGGTGTTCGTGGAGTTGGTGTACCAAATAACACTTAGGTTTAACTCTGGTTACCGAATTTATAACCCCCATACTCATCTTTAGCGTTTACTCATCTTTAGCTTTACCTGGCACAACTACTGCATGAACACATAGGTGTAACTCTAGTTACCGAATTTATAACCACCATACTCATCTTTAGCCTTACTTGGCACAACTACTTCATGAACACCTAGGTGTAACTCTAGTTACAGAATTTATGACCACCATACTCATCTTTAGCCTTACGTGGTACAACTACTCCATTGTTATAACCACCACTTCGGTAACT
>NW_013750918.1:0-1343 GCF_000517525.1 Limulus polyphemus
GTGGAAGAAGTAGTAAAATAAACCGTTAGTAAGTATGTGTTACGCGGTTTCTTTCTACGGTGTTACCATTTTTATGAAGTGGGTTGGATTTCCGAGGGTTCTGGAACGGATCTGGTGAACAACATGAATATTGTAAATTAAGGATGTTTTCAGAGTTGACAATATTTCTTCTGTGTTGATGGGAAGGCTGACGACTCTGAGAAGACAGAGAAAAGGGGAATATTAGATCAAGAAGGCTTACAAGTAACTGGCAGATTATAATCTTATGGAAAATATAGGTATTCAAAGTCTGCGAGTGTATGAAGATTCCACTCCTGCGTAGAAGCCTGGTCTAGGTAGGGTCTATGGAGACGTTGGGCTTATATTTCGTTAACAATGCGTTGATTTCGCGTAAGGAAAAATCCTTTGGAATCCCGTCGATAATGACGAGGGAGACTGAAACGTTGGACGGCGAGGACGATAGTCCCGCGGGAGGACAACCGTCATAGTCCTGGAGTGTAAAACAAGAGGTCTTCATGTCTTGGCGTCTGGACTAACTAGTGATTAGACTGAGACTGTGAAAAACAAACTGTTGTCGTACCAAAGATTATACTTCCGAAAGATGGCCATAAATCACATGAAATATATAAAATCACATGTAAAATGATCTTACTACAATAAATCACACATATACAAACACTGGCGATATGTTTGTTGTATGTCATTTAGTGACCAAGTATAAGAAGCTAAAAGAAAGAGTTTTCATTCAGCTATATTTCCCACTCTTGTGAAATACAAACAGTAATTTTCACATAAGCAAATCATGCCCTCTAGCTTGAAAGAGTTAAGTCATTTCACGAAGCACATGCACTCATGGCAGCCATTTTGTTTTTTGTTCCCATATTCACCCTTTGGCTAATTATCTGCTACATCCCCGCTGACAACAACTCAACCACTCTCTTCAACCTACGTGACCTTTATAGTTTTAGCTGGTCTAACCTTCGTCACCATTGGATTTTATACACAAAATTAGTTACCAGGTGTCAATGGCGGTAACTAACATCTGTGTCGAAAAGTATCTGTTACAGTTGTTTGCATGACCATTTTGATAATAGTTTTTAAAATAACAAATATCATAGCATATAACGCTTTATGCCGATATAGTTTGGGTCTAATAAATGGGAAATATTGTGAAATTCCATCATAATTGCATTGATAATAATTTTTAAAATGAGTACTTTCCAATATAATTATAAGTACACGACAGTTTATTTCTTTATAGTTTTCGTATCTCTTTCAGTACAGTTGGAATATTAATATCCCCTGGTTTTATTAATCTCATGAAGAAAATTGTATGAAACTAA
>NW_013750919.1:0-3119 GCF_000517525.1 Limulus polyphemus
AGGTATCGAAACCCGATTTTAACTGTTATAAGCCCTCAGACTTACCGCTGAGCTATCGGTGGCACATTATAATAATGAGTGGACTTTTGTCAAGGTTTCTGTTTCTGTGTTGTTAAGCACAAAACTATACAATGGGCTATCTGTGCTGTGCCTACTACCGGTATCGAAACTATGTCAAGGTTTCTGTTTCTGTGTTGTTAAGCACAAAACTATACAACGGGCTATCTGTGCTGTGCCTACTACCGGTATCGAAACTAGAGTTTTAGCGTTTTAAGCCTTACCATTGAGCCAATGGGATGTTTTTAAACTGATATTAGATACGACGAATGATCTGTTAGATTTTTATTTTCTGTCATTACAGAATTAAAAAACGGATGTGAAAAAAAAACGATTTTAGGTTTATCTTTTATTCACAGAAATCAATGCCCAATAGGCCTTTTGTACAACACCAAAACTCATCAGCTGGTCTGAACCTGTCGCAACCACGGGTTTACCTGAAGTGTTATTTACATGACGTACTTTAAAAAAACAAATTTAATTCGTCGATACCATTGTCGAAATGAAATAAAACAGAACGCTAAACGTCAGTAAATATTTAATATTTCTAGCATTTAAAGCCATAAGGAGAAACTTAAATTACTACTTACTGAGCTCAATCTGAGGACATAGAAGAGGGATAGTTTTGTGTCGCTCAATACAAACCGATACAACTAGCTTGACCGAAGTATTTTTAACATGTTGACTTGTGAGATACCAGACTTTTTTTTGTTTCATCGGGGTATTTAAGTCGAGTATTTCCAGTGTACTGTCGTTGGATTTTTTCTTCTCTATTTAGCCTCTTGTTTCATAGCCCTCAACCCCAGCAGTCACAGGATACAATATAAGATGTTCGGCCAGTTCAGGAATTACAGCTAGAGATCGTATTCCTTCATTTTATGTTAATTGTTATTATGTTGATATTTACGTATATATTTTCCTTTGTCATTTACTTGAGCTAACTGTTGAGTTACATAATGCTGGCTCACGTGCCCCTTACAGTTTGACTTGGTTTGGTTGTTGCTAAGCGCAAAGCTACACAATGGGCTATCTGTATCTGCCCACAACGGATATCGAAACAGATTTTTAGTGTCATAAGCCCGCAGGCTTGCCGCTGAGCCACTAGTGGGCACTTTCAGACTTAATATTATTTTCGGAGTGAGACAAAGAGACCTATATCATTGTGCAGCGTTGAGACTTTTTTAGCATATGGCCTTATTTAAGTTGTTGTGTCACTCTGAGGAAATTAGATGAACATAGTTTTTGTCAATAGTTAATAATTTTCTCACGTTGGACTGTCATCTCATCATCTTGGCAGAAAATAAAAGTATGAAAGAAAAGGGAACCGAAGATGATATACCATTCAGAGTGTTTGAGTTGATGATATACCATTCAGAGTGTTTGAGTTGATGATATACCATTTAGAGTGTTTGAGTTGATGATATACCATTCAGAGTGTCTGAGTTGAAACTCAAATACTCTCTGATATATCATAATAATTAATTTTGAAGAAGTACAAACACCATGTCCAATTCTCAGTCCAGACGGATATCTTGAGATGAAAAGGAGGCCATTTTAACATCTGCAGATATGTGAAGAAGGACGTTGGGAAGACTTTTCTGATGGTGAAAATATGAAGTACCTATACGTTTCTCTGAGAGGGGAACATGGATATTTTGGAACATTTATCAAAAGATTTAGACCTGAACCCATTACCATATATATGGGGTGATTTCGATGGTTAAGAGTGACCTGTTGTGTTGTCTACAACACCAACTTAGCACCAGCTTTTATGGCAAGGGAAATGTAGTTCATCCACATCTAGGTAATCCATCGAGTTGTCCATGAAGAAATAACTCGAGGAAGTAGGATGTCTTTCTAACATGATTTTCCTCCCCAATTAGTTTAAAAGAATTAAGTAAATACAATAAAAAAGATGGAGGAAGTAGGATGTCTTTCTAACATGATTTTCCTCCCCAGTTAGTTTAAAAGAATTAAGTAAATACAATAAAAAAAGATGTAACAAATGCACATTCGTTTAAAAAAATCTTAGCTCCGTATTTTCCACACAAACTATCCTCTCCTACTGACCTGTTCGACAATAGGCCAATGATAAGCTTACGGGCTTGCAGTGCTAAAATCCGGGGTTTGATTCTCCGTGGTGGACAAAGCGCAGCTAGCCTGTTGAGTAGATTTGCGCTAAATCAAATAAGCTTATACACAAGTGATCTCAAACTAACTATGATCCAACACAACTCAAACACTCTCTGATATATCATCAACTCAAACACTCTGATATATCATCAACTCAAACACTCTCTGATATATCATCAACTCACACATTCTGAATGGTATATCATCAACTCAAATACTCTCTGATATATCATCTCACTATCCGGGCTTACTTGTTGAGAAATGTATTCCTCCTAGCTCTTAACACACCTTCCTAACTCACTCGGATCAGTGGATTCCACAAAAGTACATAGGTGGTATAGTTCAAGTATGAGATTCCAAAAACACGAGAGTTAAAAATCTCATATGTTATAACACGAAAAATCCGAGTTAGTTCCTGCAGTGGTCACAGCCCAATAATTGATCATTTCCGTATTCAGTGGGCCCGGCATGACTAAGATCTGGAATAGAGTTCAGCCAATTCCAAATTATAAATTAACATTAAAAGTATTACTAAAATTTGTGCACATATATTAAAACGTAAAGTTCGTCCCCAGAATTAATCAGCTAGAATGGGGTATTTACAGCTTATATCGGGAAGGGGGGGCGAATCAACTATATCATTTCAGGCTTATTGAGCAGTGTAAAGACGAAAATACAAACACTTGTAAGATGTTTTCTCTAGCTCTATATTTTGTGTTTGTTTGTTTTTTTACATAAAAATGATTCATTATTTGTGTTGCTGTGTATATCTTTTAGGATCCACCACCCACAATTGGGTGGCTCGACTACCGTAACTTTTGCTGTGTACATATTTTAGGATCCACCACCCACAATTGGGTGGCTCGACTACCGTAACTTTTGCTGTGTACATATTTTAGGATCCACCACCCACAATTGGGTGGCTCGAC
>NW_013750920.1:0-1231 GCF_000517525.1 Limulus polyphemus
GCAAATAGCCCTGTGTAGCTTTGCGCGAAATTCAAAACAAACATGACAATCTCCAGCTGCAGCTTAACATTTTACATCACGAATTAATGCGATCAAATAGTCAACAGCTACAATATGTCATCATGAACCGTATCAGTTAGCCACTAGCGATGTTTATTATCATTACAATATATAAAGTTAGCTACTATATCCAGTAATCCTTTGCCCACAGTTGAACATAAAAAAAACCAACAAACAAGATAAATAAAAATCGGGAAAACCTGCAAATAGGGATAATAAAAAAAGAAACAAACAAGGCTGGAGATACTCTAGACATTAATTACTCAAACTACAAATCCATATTTTGACTCCACCAAATGTAATTCTAGTTAACAGTATGGAGCTAAAATAAGGGTTTGTAGTTGGAGTAAATAATGTCTGCAGTATCTCCAACCTTATTTGTTTACATTTTTTTACAATCCCTATTTGCAGGTTTTAAAATTCCAAATTTTGTATTTATCTTGTAACAGTTTACAGAAATTTAGTATTACGAATACTGATATGTTCTCCTTACTTTACAGGCTTTAGTAACCTATTTTGTTTTTAGGTGTTTTCAACTATATTTGTAATATGTACCTTAATCACACACACATGTATATATACCACACACAGAAAAGTTTGGTTTTTCATAGAAATGTTACAGTTTCAGGGTGTCAAAAATATATCTTGCGTGTCTCTAAACCCAAGTAAGTACTTTTGTTAACGTAATTTCTGGACACACTGTTTGTTAAAATATATGAATTAGACATTTTGACAGCATTTAATCTGCAGATAATGATGAAAACACGTTTTATTTTAGCCAACGTTTCACCATTGCGGCTTCATCAAGGATAATCGTACAAGAACTGTTCTTGTACTACTAGCGCCCCCCTCCAGTGACACAGCGGCATGTCTGTGGACTTACAACACTAGAATCCGGGTTTCGATACCCGTGGTGGGCAGAGCACAGATAACCCATTGTGTAGCTTTGTGCTTAATTACAAACAAACAAACAAATGTACTACTAGCCTTGATGGAGCCGCGAAAGTTTGGCTGAAATATGTGTTTTTATGATTATCTACAAAGTAAAGATATTTTTTAATTCATTGGCAAAGATCCAGGGTTCGATTCCCTGCAGTGGACACAACCGATAGCCCAAACAAACAAGTATACTCGTACTAAAAGTAAATTATATATATATATATATATATAT
>NW_013750921.1:0-1227 GCF_000517525.1 Limulus polyphemus
GAAAATATTTTGAAAATATTATGATCATATGAGTGAAGACGAGCAAGTACTCTAAGAGAACGGTTTGTAATTTTATGATAGTATATAATATTTTTGTGTAACTTTAAGTGCATATTAACATGGTTGTTACATTTTAAATTTTAAATATAAACCATTTTGCCGGGCTTATCGTGATAATGTATAACTTCTAACTTAACCTAATATATGTTTGTATTACTATAAATATCAGTTCATACTTAGTCTGTGTTCATTCAAATGTTATTTTGAACTTAAAGATGAGCTCTGGAGGAAAAGAGGGAGGGTTGCGGTGTCTAGCGTTGTTACCTCATTATAATTCCATATATTGACAGTCAAATTAAGTTAAAGTCTCTGTGGTTTGATTTTTTATTAATGCCCTGATTAAAGAAATCATTTGGCTTTGAAGCAAAAAACATGTCGATGTCCTTTTTAACACCTTCCACATTTGCATACGTTTTCCCATTAAGATGGTGTTGCAGCGAACGAAAAAAAATGGTAATCTGATGGTGCCATATCTGAATAATATGGTGGGTGGGGGAGAACCATTGACAAGTGAAGGGAGTTTCTAATGAAGGGCTTAATTTAAACCTTCCAGTTGCTGACTAAAGATCTCTGCGTTGACAGTTCGCTGTGGATTGAGGAGTTCGAAATGAATTACTCCATTGATGTCCCACGACATGCAAAGCATCACTTTCTACGGATGGAGTCCAGGTTTTGGGGTCGGAAGTGGTTTTTGTCTAGGACTGAGCCATTGTTTTTGGCGTTTAATATTCGCATAGAGAATCCATTTTTCATCACCGTGACAATTCTGTCCAGAAATGATTCACGCTCATTACGCGCCAGAAGAGACGATGAAACGTTCACACGTTGGCAACGATGATCATCGGAGAGTTCGTGAGGTACCCAAACACCTTCTTTATGGAGTGTTCCCATATTTCTTAGATGTTTACGTATTGTTTCATGATGTTTGTCTCGTCGCGTGCCATCACTATAAGGGATTAGAGTACACTAAGCTTTACACATTATATAGGCTACACTAAAGTGACGTTTAGGCGATTCGTTTAACTATTATACGTGATGTACGTTTTTTTGGGGGGGGGTTAATGATAGTGTTCCAAAACGCGACATTAATTTCATGACGTACGTAATACTTTGTTACTTTAACAATGTAAAGACGTAGCTACATGAACACAGCTTGGAATAAAGACT
>NW_013750922.1:0-2866 GCF_000517525.1 Limulus polyphemus
GTGGGGGCGTTATAATGTGACGGTCAATCCCACTATTCGTTGGTAAAAGAGTAGCCCAAGAGTTGGCGGTGGGTGGTGATGACTAGCTGCCTTCCCTCTAGTCTCTTAAACTGCTAAATTAGGGACGGCTACCGCAGATAGCCCTCGTGTAGCTTTGCGCGAAATTCAAAAACAAACAAACAAATTTCTAATTTTGATATCAGCAGAACTTTTAAGGGTAACTGCCTTCCCACAACTGGCTGCAGACAGTGAAAGGCAGTAGGAGTTGAGACGTTGTAGGTGTAAACACTCAACTCTGCATCCTTAATTGATTTGATTTTCCATGACTGCTGGCTAGTTTTTCATCAGATGTTTAGATGCTCATTGTGTTTAAACGAACCATTTAAACTTTGATTTAAAGATTTAAGTCTTTATAAACAAAATTGATGTTAAGCAGTTAATTACCGATAACTTTTGGTAGTAGTTTTGCCTAACATCCGATAGTGTTTCAAAATAGAAATATTTTGCCCTGTAGAAAACATCACGTGTGATTTATAGGCCACAACGGTCCTTTAACCTCATTCCAAAAGGTTTGATTAAAAGATTAATATTACATAGTTTAAAAGTAAGCTACCTTAATTGTTGAGCAACTACTTTATCTTTAGTTAAATATAGGTTTATTTGTTATTAAGTATAAAAGTACAGAAAGGGTTAACTGTGCTCTGCAAACTATGGATTTCCAAACTTGATATTTAGCGTCTTCAGACTTACCACTAAGCCAGCGAGAGGCATTACGTATGAGATTGATATTCTAACGATTGGTTCATTTCATAGAAATATCTTTCTTACTCACTACGGACAACCTAATGTAATGATTATATTCTGTCATTACGTGCGATTCCAGCCATAGTTTGAACTTTTGCTGGTTAAGACATTTCGTGTAATATCATACCAGCGGACTCTTCTTCGAAAATAAACTAACTACAAGATGCTTCGTAGACTAACGAGCAAATAATGTCTTCATTATATTCTTTTTTATTTCATCAAAGCCCGTGGATGACTTCAAGATAGATTTAGGTGACAAACAATAGGTAATGATTTATTTACTTGTAAAGACAACGAATTGGAATAAGTTAAAATCATGCTTAAAGTAAGAATTACTTATTACTTTTGTATAACATTCACTGTGATGGTTAGTAGCGTATACGATACACTTAATATATATATGTATATGATAAATGAAATAGCTTCAAAACTATTATAATATCAATTACATTAGTTGTTAATAAGCGATTAAAATCAGCAACATAAAACAATAATGAACGTAATATAAGTTAAGCCTTAAAATTTTTTATAGAATCCATTGTAATTTCCAGTCGTAACCTTGAAGTCATAACGGAAATTGTCTGTGGTGATAGCTCCAAAAGTGTTGTGGATATCCTGTCTATCAGACAGAATCCAAACGCAAGATTTACGTAGCACTACCTTCCTGGAGTTAGGAATTAAATTATGCTTAACGTCTTGAAGAACTGGGAAAACACAGTTTTCAGATAAGGGATATAAAGGAATGGGCTATTTAAGTGAATAAAACGCAGAAATCTTAACAACTTACGAGTAATATACTGCTGTTGTATAACTTGTATCTACGCGCCATGTTCTGTAATTTGTCTTTTTAAATAATTTTTGTATCATAAATTTTTCTTTTTTTTTGAAAAGGAATCACGATTTTGCTAGAGAGAAGTCTAACGTACAAGTAACAGATTGTCTTTTGTGGGCTAGAAATTGAGCATTTGAGATTACCAAGTAGTTTCGCGTGAAGTCTGATGGTGATTAGATATTAACGAGGAATTGAAATATGTACAGGTGTTTCATTGTTTCTTTCTTTCCACAGCTTGTGTTTATATAAAGCATGATGTTGTAGCGGATAACTACAACTTGACGTCTTTCACAAAGTAAAATGTATCTTAAATCCCATGAGAAACAAAGAAAATTCTCAGAATTTTACAATCGATAATCGCAATCACGATATCGTTTCGTAAAAAAACTAAATATACGCCACATAACTACTGATGAGAAACCAATGGCTTATCCTTTTAGTTTACATCTCGAAGGATGTAACAATCGACTCTTTTCTAGAAGTTATTTTTTATTTACTTGTTGTCGTTTTGTTTCAAACCTATCTTGTACATACAATTCATTCAATAACGGTTAAGTGTATCTCATTTCTAAATAACACATAGGAGACGTTGCTTAGTTCCGATTTCAATGACACTATGATGACACACATCTCTTGCACAGATTGACCCCCATAGCTATCAGTAGGTACCCATTTTACAACTGGGTAAAGTGTTCAGCTCAAGGAGTCTCGACTGCGAGTCGAACCCACCACAGACAACACCGTTCTCTCCCACGTTAATACACTAATACACTTTTAACATAAATAACCATCCAGAAATTAACACGACAAGCTTAGCTTTCTCTTAATTTGTCTTATGTCATTATTATATACTGTAGTTGTTGTATTATTTGAATATAAAGTGTTGTTTTTCTAACTTCTTTGTAACATATATGTACACATATGTCCCATATAATAATCAAATAAACGATTAGTTTTAATGGTTATATAATATAACAATCTCTTAGTTTGTCTTATATTGTAATTATATACCTTCAAATAGTGTTTAATGGTTTTATAATATAACAATCTCTTAGTTTGTATTGTATTGTAATTAAATACCTTCAAATAGTGTTTAATGGTTTTATAATATAACAATCTCTTAGTTTGTCTTATATTGTAATTATATAACTTCAGATAGTGTTTAATGGTTTTATAATATAACAATCTCTTAGTTTGTATTGTATTGTAATTATATACCTTCAAATAGTG
>NW_013750923.1:0-1230 GCF_000517525.1 Limulus polyphemus
GCGATCTCTATTTGGAGTGATAGAGCAAGTTAAATTACTGTTACACTTATTATAGCGATCTCTATTTGGAGTGATAAAGCAAGTTAAATTACTGTTACACTTATCACAACTTCCCACTGAAAAATTTATTCCACTAAGTTAAATATCTGAAAAGGTGACATTTTTTTAGGGTTAGACAGAAAAGATTATTGTATTTGTAACAACGGTTGCTGGTACGTCGATAACTCCCAACCTATTTTCTCAATAACAACCAAAAGCATTGAAATAGTTTTAAACCATTCATGGGTTTCGAGAATGTATAACCGAAAAGACTAAAGTTTCAATGTATCGTCAAGGACTTTAAGGTCTAGTTGGATGCCTCATTCTTTTGCAGTGTCTTTTCATAGTTGGATCTTCTGAGTAGAATACCACTTTCAAATGCAAATTTTTATTTTTATAACTTATACTAAATTTATGATCGATATTCTGACTTTTGAATGGACATAGCTCCATATAAAACAACCAGTAGTTTGGAATTTCTGAAAGTATTGGATGGAGAAGTATACTTAAGTCTGTTCTCTGATATAAATACTCACGGTTCATTGAGATGCTGTTGAAAAATGATCTTATATTTTATTCTGATGCACTGAAATGTCATACCCATTGTAATGAAGTGTGGGTATAAAGTTCTAGCTAACTAACTATAAAAAAACATTGATTTGATTTTCACTCACTTGATAGTTTACACATTGATGCATAACATACTGAAAAATGAAACTCAAAAATTATAATCTTCAAACTAGAGCAAACCAAGTAGTTGGATGTTAAGTCTAGAAAGGAGTAAAATGATAAGACCTTAACGGTTAGGATAAACAATACCGTGTTGTATAAATCAGGATGGCTAGGATATATACAAGACTGTGTTGTATAAATCAAGATGACTAGGATATATACAAGACTGTGTTGTATAAATCAAGATGGCTAGGATATACAAGACTGTGTTGTATAAATCAAGATGGCGTGCATAAACAAGACTTTGGTATATAAATCAAGATGGTGTGTATAAACAAGACTTTGGTTTATAAATCAAGATGGCGTGTATAAACAAGACTTTGGTATATAAATCAAGATGGTGTGTATAAACAAGACTTTGGTATATAAATCAAGATGGTGTGTATAAACAAGACTTTGGTTTATAAATCAAGATGGCGTGTATAAACAAGACTTTGGTGTATAAATCAAGATGGCGTG
>NW_013750924.1:0-1689 GCF_000517525.1 Limulus polyphemus
GCCTTATCGTTTTTTAAACTTCCCAATTTTTTTTTAGTCAGCTCAGAATTAATGCAGTCATCTTGTTTGATTTCGTTTCCATTTATAAACTGTTCAAGATGTGGAATACTGTTTAAATCTTCGTTAGTAAAAACCGAAGAAAAAGCAAATTTTAATAACACAGCCATCTCAGAATCATCAGATACTAGCCTTCCTTTATTATCCCTCAAGGTTCTTTCCATCCTAACATTTTGCCTACCCTTAACGTATTTAAAGAAATACTTATTGTTAATTTTTACATTTTCAGCCAACCTTTTCTATACACCCTTTTTGATGTCCCAATTACCTGTTTTACCAACTTTCTTGATCTTTTATAATTTTCTAAATCTCCTGTCATACCAGTCAATATAAAATTCTTAAATTTATGATACCCTTCTTTAATTTTCTTTTTTAACCTCTTTGTGAGCCAACCTGGTTTTTTACTTGCAGCTACTTTTTTCTTTCTATAAGGAATATGTTTACCCTGAATATTTAAAAAAATTTTCAAATATATAAAAATGGTGCTTTGATTAAAGAAAAATACCTGATATGTTGTTATTATAGTACATGCACAAATAACAATAACAGATCTTAGGCTGCAATATTGATCTTTAAATTGGATTGGAAATTCATGACGTAGGTAATTTGTTGTTGTTGTTGTAAAATTTCGCACAAAACTACTCTGAAAATACTACAAGGGTATGTTGACTAGTTTGATATAGCAGCTGCATGACACATAGAAAAATACCGTCTAAGTTTTGAAATAGCATATGTTAGTTTTTTTTTCTATAACTAACTTTAGAAATAAACAAACTATGATGAAATGTCGCGAATTTTTCTTATTACACTTGTTTCCTAAGAATAATTTCTTTCTTTGAAACTCTCGTGATATCTTTATTTTTATGTGATAATCAAACCCAGTGACCTTAATGTGATAATCAAACCCAGTGACCTTAATGAAATTATCATTGCTAGTAAAAAAAACACCTCAGAATCATACTTGTTATTGGATATCAAGAGATATCAATCATTCTTATTACGTTACATCTTCATTACATTATTATTTCCCTCCCAAGACACACTTTACTAATTATAATGATAAGTATGTCGCTTTTCATACAGAATATTATTTTCATCAATAACTGTTTCGTTGCGGATATTACAAGATGATGTAAAAATGTATGAACCACAATACTCTTTAATAATTATTAATAACTTGTTTACTTTACTCTATGAGAGCACACCAGAAAATGATGACATTGATAATGGTAGTTACTATATCTATATTTCCATTGAACTATTGGTGTAATAACATAATTTATTTTCAGTGTGCTTAATGGTCATACTGCATTTGAAGTTTGTGCTTGCAACTAACGTCGAGGTGATACAGTGTTATCTAATTGATTTTGTTCTTTCTATTTAGTGTTGAATCAAAGAATAGGTAAATGCTAAGCATAAAGAACAACATTTGTGAAATGTAAGATGAAGTAATGTTTGTTACATGAACAATAAATGACCTTTTTGCTTTTTGAATTTCGCGCAAAGCTACACGAGGGCTATCTGCGCTAGCCGTCCCTAATTTAGCAGTGTAAGACTAGAGGGAAGGCAGCTAGTCATCACCACCCACCGCCAACTCTTGGGCTACTCCTTTATCAACGAATAGTGGGATTG
>NW_013750925.1:0-1845 GCF_000517525.1 Limulus polyphemus
AGTATTAAAAGAAGACAGAATACTGGTACAGTGAAACACACAGTATTAAAAGAAGACAGAATACTGGCACAGTGAAACACACAGTATTAAAAGAAGACAGAACACTGGACAGTGAAACACACAGTATTAAAAGAAGACAGAACACTGGTACAGTGAAACACACAGTATTTAAAGAAGACAGAACACTGGTAGAATGAAACATACAGTATTAAAAGAAGACAGAACACTGGTACAATGAAACACACAGTATTAAAAGAAGACAGAACACCAGCACAGTGAAACACACAGCAATAAAGAGAATAATGGCACAGTGAATTGTCACGAGAATGTACACACAATACTGAAGTTTCAAATAACATATAAATACACACACAAACATATAAAATATATCTAGAATAATATCTCAAGTAATAACAAATAACATTTGAAAGATAAAATCCTCACTTTTCATTACTGGCTCAAGAAGTAGTTTTATTAAACTAGCTTTAGAAAAACAAAAGAACATTACATTCAAGGCTTACAATAGCCTGGCTAATAATATATAGTAACAATGTATTAATAAATTACAATATTAGGTGATGAAAGCAGTTAATATACATCAGGGCATGATCTGAACTGACAGTCAACAATATTTATTTTCACTTCTCTGCGATTGACCTCATTTCAGGATACACTGTGCTTCCTCCATCATGAAAGAGCCTGAAGATATTGTGTAATTTCATAGGTAAACAAACTTGCCGATCCGATCTTCTTAAAAATCGAATCAGAAAAACATGGAGAATATTTTTCATTACATTGGTATTCGTGACAGATACAGAAATGGGTCACAGGCTCATACCACACAATGCAGGTTTAGCATATACTTTTGATAATATACAATATTAAGATCTCTCAATTTGGATTTTATTCCCTGTCAATTACCTTTGATTTGCATACTAAGTAAAATTAGGGTTTTACCATAGCTATTTTAAATCCTTCTCCTGGCTCGCCAAGCATGTTCTCTTTTGGAATTCGGCAATCTTCGAAAAATCAAGTTTGCCGTTGAAGATCCATGAATCCCCATCTTGTCCTCTTTCTTTCCTAGTGAAAGTCCTTCAGTGGGCATGGGTACAATAAAGACACTGATCCCTTATTTTTTTTGGACTTGTCTGTTGAGGCAAAAACCTGTGATAGCCATGAGCAAAGAATATCTCGTTTGTTAACTGTATTACTATATAAAACTATTTTTATTAACAGATAATCACCTGAACTGATAATCAGTCACTAGTATACACTATCCTACTAGTAATTTATTAACAGATAATCACCTGAACTGATAGTCAGTCACTCGTATACACTATCCTACTAATAATCACCTTGAACTGATAGTCAGACACTAGTATACACTATCCTACTAGTAATTTATTAACAGATAATCACCTGAACTGATAATCAGTCACTAGTATACACTATCCTACTAGTAATTTATTAACAGATAATCACCTGCAGTGATAATCAGTCACTAGTATACACTATCCTACTAGTAATTTATTAACAGATAATCACCTGCAGTGATAGTCAGTCACTAGTATACACTATCCTACAGTAATTTATAATCAGTCACCAGTATACACTATCCTACTAATAATTTATTAACAGATAATCACACGAACTGATAATCAGACACTAGTATACACTATCCTACTAATAATTTAAATTTGTTTTTAATCTAGTTCTGAATAATAATAAAAAATGTCCATGCACTATAACCTCTGGAATATATTTGTATCAATCCACTTGATGTACAGATACTTGCTTTTTCAATTGTTCAAGGTGCTCAGTTATAATTCTTAGGAATGTTGTTAT
>NW_013750926.1:0-1232 GCF_000517525.1 Limulus polyphemus
GAGATGAAATCAAAGAGATATAAGAAAAGATAATAATTCATATCAGAAATTCTAGCTAAAACTGATTAAAAAATTTGTATCTTTCTTTCTTGAAATAATATGAGCAAAAATTCCATAATTCTTAATAAAGAATGATCTTTTGATATATACAAAGCACTCAATGGTAGTACTGCACATGGAGGATGTATTGCCCTCCTACTGATGGAGGCCTATATAGTCTAATGTTGCTGAATCATAGACTGGTGCAGTACCTATTATAAGTATTGGTGGAGTTTAGTTCAAATGTTTGGCACATGTACAAAATCTTTTCAGCAGAGGCAAGAGGTATTAGCTGTTTGTTATGTAGAGTGGGATGTGTATTGTTTCTAAATTACATATATATAAATGTATGTCATTTAAAAATTTTAACAATAAAAATATAAAATATAAAATAGAAACTAAACACTCGCTTATGGTAAGATTGTGGCAATTGGATAGCAATCATTGTTATGCTTAGTAGCCTTCATGATTACTTTAGACTAACTGGTAATTAATTACTTTTCTAATTACTAATTAGTGTATAATCTACATTTTGGCTGTTAATCTATAGGCAGGAAAATCCTAAGTAGACCCTTTAATTCTGGGTTTTCTTGATAGAAAAGCTTGCATGCTATCCATCTGTCCACCATTTCCAGAAAAGTATTGAGAAGCTACAACACAATATGATCACAGCCTATACAAACTAGACCATCTAAGAACCAAATGAAGCGCAAAAACATCATTTATAACATTGGAGAAATGAAAAGACCAACAAAAATTAGAATTAAGAAACATAACAGATTCTATAATACTGATCTATCTGTAATAGCTTATCATGTCACAGAAGAATACCATCCAATCAAATGGAATAAAATAGAAATAATTTGATATCTACCACACACAAGAAAAAGAAAGTTAAAAGAAGTCTCCTACATTCACCAAAGTGAATAGAAAAACCTGTCATTCTAACATGAAGATTCAGGATAACATCTTTGCCCCCACCATATCTTTCACAAGATTTCCCTGAAGATGGCAGCATATTGATAATGGAAAACATAAAATATAAAGTATGTAGTAAAAAATTAAAAGTAATATCTAATTAATAATTAGGCTTTGGTGATCATATAGGCTATCAATCAAGATAAATGTTTCCTACTAAAATTATCAAAAATGTGTAAAACATTTATGTAAACATACATGTAATCAGTTTTAAA
>NW_013750927.1:0-1229 GCF_000517525.1 Limulus polyphemus
CCGTCACTTTGCAACTTTCTCTACAATATGCTACTAAGCTTCGATCCTTACCACGGCATCCCACCTGGGATTGTGTTTTTCTTCCTCGGTGGGCAATGCTCTTTCAGAACAGACGGTCTGCTATTTCTCCATTTGGCCTTCGTATCTGGGCATTACTGGCTGAATTGGGTCGGGCATTGGATGGCATTGCTGTCCCCAATGATCAGCTCATTCCACCATGGCTTATTACCATCCCATCCTGTGACCTTTCCTTGAGTCATCTGGGGAAGGCGGATACTCCTGATTGGAAGTACTGTCTTCTTTTTGCTGAACATCTTTCGAGCCATTCTTCTCTTCCCATTTACACGAATGGTTCGAAATCAGGTGACTCTGTAGGTTCTGCCATGGTTTGCCGTGGCTCGGTAGTTACTCGCAGGATCCTCTCTACAGTTTCTGTGTTCACTGCCGAGTTATATGCTATTTCTCTTGCCCTTGATCATGTAGAAGCTATGCAGTACAGTAATTGTACTATTTACACTGATTCTCTTAGCTCTCTACTGGCCCAGGAATCGCTTAATGTTAGTTCTCACCCTGTTCTCGACGATATTCAACACCGATTGGCCCACTTTTCTCTATCTTCTATTTCCATCCAGTTTTTCTGGATCCCTGGCCACGTCGGTATTCACGGGAACGAGCTCGCTGACACCACAGCTAAGTCCGTCTGCTCTGGTGCCATCACGGCCGTGCCTGTCCTATACCTGGACTACGGTCCTGTCTTCAAGGCGCGGCTTCGCGCCAGTTGGAAGTCGACTTGAGGTGAGCAAAATCATAACAAGCTTTTTCAGGTTAAACCTTCTGTTGGTCTGTGGCCGTCTTGCTTCCGTAAGGATCGGAAGGAGGAAGTTGTCCTGGCAAGGCTACGCATTGGTCACAGTTTTTTAACTCATCGTTTTCTTTTATCTGGTATTGACCCACCGATGTGTAGCCATTGTGACACTCAAGTCACAATAGCCCACATTTTACTGACGTGCAGTCGTTACGACCGTGAGCGGCGGCACCATTTTCGACACGTGTTTTGCAAGGGTTTACCCCTGACGTTGGACAGTGTCGTTGGCGATGGTGATACTGTCCAAGTTGATTGTATTTTCAATTGTTTACGAACAATTGGTCTTTTTTAATTATATTTAATTATTTTATGTGTTCTTTGGACATATTTTTGGTTTTAACTCATTTTATTTTTTACATTTTAC
>NW_013750928.1:0-1231 GCF_000517525.1 Limulus polyphemus
GCACCTTTGGCCATCCAGCTTTCCTGTCACGTAGACACTATGTGTGCTTGCCATTTTACACTTAGCTGTTGGGACTTAGCTGTTTCACGATGGGGGTTGGTGGGCGTTCCTCGCCACCAACCACCACTGGTTTCCCGAAGCTGACTTATTGGTGGTGGTATTCTTTTTAAAGTGGCTCTTCATATGTCCTTACTTTCCACAGTTCCAACAACATTTCTGGGTTACAGCCTTTCCTGCCGTGTCATCTTCCCTATGTTGAAGTTGCCAGCATTCTTGTGTCCAGGTTTGTTAGAGTGCCAGTAAAGTCCCTCAAACCTCTCTGTAAGCTGACCTTTCCTGGCCTTGAATCCAGATGACTGTACCAACCATGGTACCTCTGTGCTGGACTTAACATAGGATTTAAATTCAAGAGCTCTGGCCTTTGCATCCTGCATAGTAGAGGGGTGTGCTTGCTTCACTTGTATTTTCAGTTGTGGACTGTCCAAGACGTCTACAAACTGATCCCTCAGCAACAACTTGAGGAGATCGGGTGGTGCAGTTGGGTAGGCCTTATGTGCCATACTTTCCAAGTCTTGTGCCAGCTCTTGCAGGCTCTCCCCTTTAGCACGGACTCTCGTCCTAAACCTAGCCCTGTAGACTTCAGACTGATTTTGGGTTTTTTACCTGAGTTCTACAGCCGCTACTAGTGATCTACAGTTGTGCCTGTCGTCTGCTGACAACTGTCCAAGTATTTCCAGTGGTTGTCCCTTCAAGTTCGTTGCTAGATATATTGCTTTTTGCTCCTCTGTCCATCCATTCATTTCTGCCAAGAGCTCAACTTGTGCTCTATATGCTTCCCGTGGTGCCTTCCCATCGAATTCCTATTGCTTCTTTCATACTAGATCACCCCTATTGCTGACACTCGTGTCTGGAATGTGACTTCTAACAGGACTGAAGATGTCTTCATTAGGGTTTAGCTACAGGGATTGGAAGGAACTTGCCATTGTCTGGGGCTGATTAAGTCGATGGTTCATGTATCCTTCTTTTGTAAAAGACAATAAATCATCCTTTAATGTATCTAATTCGCTTTTAAATTTACTAATGTTTTACATTTGTACTTCTTACCACTGTTGTTGACTTTCCTGTAGTTGCTGCTGACTTTCCTGCAACTGTTGGAGACTTTCTTCCTGTTTCTTTTCTTGTTCTAGTTGCCACTGCTGTATTCTCTTTTCTTGTTTCTTTTCTTTTTCCT
>NW_013750929.1:0-1231 GCF_000517525.1 Limulus polyphemus
CCCCCAAAAAAAACAACCACTCGTGCCTAGAGAACAGAAATTACGTTATAAATGAATTTGTAATGTTCTCGTAAATATAAACTCCAGGTCACGAAACTCTTTGGTTAAGGACAAGCATTTTTTAATGAAAAAATTAATTTCCAATGTATCTTAGAAGTGGAGTTTGTGAAGTGATTTTAATCTTAAGAAGAACAGAATAATTGGGTTAACGACAAACATATATTGACCCAAGTGATGCATCCCAACACACTGTGCACTAGCAACAGAATTACTAGGTTAAGAGTGGACACAGAATTCTTTCTCACCATTCTGTATCCTAGCAACGGATGTTCTGGTGCGGTCACATATAGGAGTCAGAGGAAGGCACAGTTCCGTCTCAACATCGCCTGTAACAAACAAGATAGTCACGTGAAACAATGAAGGTAAGAATTTTAGCAAAAACGTTCGAGTCCCGTATTATTTATTAAATCACCTCTTTCAACACTAAAACCCAAGAAGATGGGTTCCCCCTGGTGGACAGAAGGCAGATAACTTATTGTGTAGTTTGGGCTAAAACTAACAAATTCTTTCAACAAAAACAGCTTACATGACAATGATTGTTAATCAATGCAGTTAACGCTGGAGAAGCATTAACCAGAACTGTCCAATTAGTTAATGGAATTATTAAGTATAAGCCAGTCTTGTTTAGAATGAACATTAATTAATAGCTTTTACTTGCCACTGAAGAACTAGTGATCCCACGAGAGCTTCAGAAGATATAAAACAAAGATAACATGCATTAACACCGTCACTTCTTGTTTATTTGTTCTGAGTTTACGTTGCTTTAAAACAAAGTCCTGTTGTTGTTCAAGCATAGAATTGAATACGTAACGCTCTGTCCATCGCGGAGAGTCAAATTCCAGGTTTTAGCGTTCTAAGAAGTGGCTTCTAAGTAATTAATCTGTCTAGATATAAGTTTCTTTATTAATAGCTAAGTAGCTTCTAATTTATTAATCTGTCTAGATATAAGTTTCTTTATTAATAGCTAAGTAGCTTCTCATTTTCTAATCTGTCTAGATATAAGTTTCTTTATTAATAGCTAAGTGGCTTCTCATTTTCTAATCTGGCTAGATACAAGTTTATTTATTAATCGCTAAGTGGCTTCTCATTTATTAATCTGTCTAGATACAAGTTTCTTTATGAATCTGTCTAGATACAAGTTTCTTTATGAATCTGTCTAGATGCAAGTTTC
>NW_013750930.1:0-2294 GCF_000517525.1 Limulus polyphemus
ATAGCCCATCTCCTAACAACTGGACCCGGCATGGTTAGGGCATTCGACTCGCAATCTGCGGGTTCGAAACCCCGTCACACCAAACATTCTCGACCTTTCAGCCGTGGGGGCGTTGTAACGTGACGGTCAATCCCACTATTCGTTGGTAAAAGAGTAGCCCAAGAGTTGGCGGTGGGTGGTGATGAATAGCTGCCTTCCCTCTAGTCTTAGACTGCTAAATTAGGGACGGCTAGCGCAGATAGCCCTCGTGTAGCTTTGAGTGAAATTCATAACAAACCAAACCTAACAACTGTTACAATTCTAGTAAAAAAAAAGAAACAGGTATTGAACTCCTGATGTAGTGACTGATGAATGACCGTTAGAGAAACCTAAAGTTTATACGTTAATGATAGATGACTTTTGTACCGTCCCCATCATAAGTCGGAATAAAGAAAACCATTCTCTGTACTTTGTATGTACTATGCTTTTAGAAGCAGCTCTACCTTCACGCCCGATTGAGCTGGAAAGATGATTTACTCTGACCAATGAGGAGAACAGTTCTCAGGACGCAAAATGATCCCTTGTTAGCGGAAAAATGGAGTTTATTTTGGTCATTGTCAGCAATCGCTGAGTCGGAAGTCGGGCTAATGGGGTTCTAAGGGTTTTCACCGTGGCTCCCATAGCTACAGCCCGCTCCGAGTGATGTTTCTAAGATGTTTTGATTATTGGTCAAAAGAAACGAGTGTAAGGATAAAATGTCCTGCTTTGATCATCACTGAATAAAACCTTTTATGAAAGCAGTTCACGAATAAGTTAGAAACCAGGAGTTTTTGCAAAGAAAGATGTTTCCAACAAAAATCCGTTTTTCCTTTTATTCAGCACTTCAGAAGGAAGTTTAGTTCTGTCAGTAAACAGCGCGTGTGATTTGTCTGTACATGCGCAAACTTAGGCTTGAGAAGGAAAGCGAGTTTACTTAGGAATGTAAAGAAATATGTTCGGGTAATAAGAATCCTTGGAAAATGAGAGATGGAATTGGTCGGAGAGCACAAAAATATAATAAAATCTAAAAGACTCCAAAATCATCGTCAAACAAACAGACCAGTAGATAATGCAACCAGACATGAAGATAGATAATAAGTCGTCATCCAGATAGATCTGTAAAAGCTACAGTTACTGGCTAGTTCTTACTTAAACCGTTGTTATTGTTTCTTAAATATTATAATTCTTAGAGAAACCGCTGGTTTTTTAAATACTTGTAACGTATGTAACCAACCAACCTAATTAACATCTTACTGTAACGTATGTAACCAACCAACCTAATTAACATCTTACTGTAACGTATGTAACCAACCAACCTAATTAATATCTTATTGTAACGTATGTAACCATCAAACCTAATACCTTATTGTAATGATGTAACAACTAACCTAATACCTTATTGTAATGATGTAACAACTAACCTAATACCTTATTTTAATTATGTTACCATTAAACCTAATACCTTATTGTAATTATGTAATCAACAAACCTAATTCTTATTGTAATGATGTAACAACTAAACTAATACCTTATTGTAATGTATGTGACCAACAAACCTAATACCTTATTGTAATGTATGTAACCAACAAACCTAATACCTTATTGTAATGTATGTAACCATCAAACCTAATATCTTGTTATAAGGTATGTAACAATAGTTTCTGTAAGAACTTCTTATTGTAACGTATGTAACCAACCAACCTAATTAACATCTTATTGTAACGTATGTAACCAACCAACCTAATTAACATCTTACTACCCAACAACGCATTTTGCTGAAAGTTTTAGTCTCGTTTTACCTCAAACTGAGCGGAAATACATCAGCACATAAAAGGTTCAAACATCTTGTCCCACATGACGTTGTTTCGGTGATATACACAAAGTTTCCAGCATGTTCTGAACTTGTTCGGGCAATGTTTAATCGTCACATCTACAACAGCTTTAATGTGAAACGTAACCAACAAATGTAATATCTGGTCTTTTTTTACACACCGACAACTAGTCCAAACACACTGCTGTAAAGTTAGAGCAAATTGGAAAACGTATTGAAAATTGTTTTCATAACTTCAAAGTCTGTGTTTAGTTTACATGCATTCGGACATGAAGCGGTATTGTCTCATTTCACTTGCAGCATGAAGTAGTCGTTGTTATCTCTTAATTAATTAGTGAAATTTTTCAGTTTTAATTTTCTCAATTATCAATCATGGAAATGTTTTGAAAACCCTTTCGTTCTGATTATACAACTCATACATTGTTGTCTACCTAGTTCAACTAGG
>NW_013750931.1:0-1272 GCF_000517525.1 Limulus polyphemus
CAGTAACCGTGGCGCAGTGGCCCTTACTGACGGTCCGGAACGTCAGACTAACTATCTCTTTTTTTCGATAAATCTTCATATTTTATCTATTATTTGTTCTATTCTTAGTCAGTACAGACTAGGTCAAATTGACCGACCTCGTAACCACCATAAAAAATACAAAATAAGTCAAAATTAAATTTTTTCTTTCCAGAATTACTTCAAATTGTAGCAGGAAACATCATTTCTTTACACTAAATACTTTAAAACTTCTTAACCATACACAACTGTTTATAAGTATTTATCGTTTTATTGCCTTTTGGGCCGTGATTGTTAAAATTCCCGACATAAGAAGTGTCCAAATATGCGGTAACATGAAGCAAATGTTACACTAATCAAGTTAGATAAAGCTCGTGCTACTCGTAAGCTGTTAGTCCTAGCGAGTGTACCTCGTATAAAAATGTTATTATTATTATCATTATATTTATTTATATTACCTAAGTTAACCTTATTAAGCCTAAAAGAGTCTATGTTTTACTTTTTTAGTTACTTTTATAATAATAAATAAAGAATAGATAAGAAAAAGAAGAAACATATCACCAACCTGTGTGGTCGTTTTTTGTTTTTATTTTGCCATCGACTGTTCTTCGATGTTAGCCCTTCTACTTCACATCAATGCTATTTGTCAACAAAATAATTTTTAAAGTAAATAATGTAGGTAATAACACAGAATAATTTCTTGTGAACAGCTGAGAAACTTGTATTTCTGTAGAAATTTTCTGAATCTCGTGACTTGAGCAGTTAGAAATTCAGCTTTAGCTGCCACTACGTTTTCATGGGAAAAATATTTTTCTCTTCAGCTGAATTGTCAATTATCTATAACATCACGTGGTATAAAACATATGCCAGTCAATCAATTGAATTCTAATCTATCTATTGGTTATAAATATCATGGGAGTCGGCCTCAGAAAAATCTATTAAAGAATTGTAATTTACAGCGTGGATAGTGGGTCAAAACTATATATTCATTTGACCTTTTAATAATTATTCATCTATTCATTTCAACTATAAAAAGTGCTTTGTACATAAGAAAGCCTTAAATTACAAAAGTTTATAAAACTTCAAAGAAAGTAAGTATTATTTTTTAAAACTTAATCATTAATATATAAATAACCTATATTTTATAATATATTCCCTAAGTATCTTTGCACTTCTTGCTAAACTGTTTATTGACCTACCTAGTCAGTAAATGGCACATAAAGTAATTAATATATCATGGGGCATGATATGACC
>NW_013750932.1:0-1225 GCF_000517525.1 Limulus polyphemus
AACTGGGAATGGTGGTGTAATCGAATGAGTGATATATATATAAAGGGAGTTTAGTGATGTCATGAAGATCATCCGCTTTTCCAGTCTAGTCCAGCTTAGTCTAGTTCTCTATGTACTGTTGTAAGGATCTCATTTCCAGCACGCTGTAGCCGATGGCAAAAGTGTATGTTTCAATTCCAATGAAAAAACATTTTCATCTCCTACAACTGAACGATCGCCTTTACACAGATATTTCTTGAAGTTCCCGTTGTCTTTTTCTAAAAAAGCAGAACTCTAGAATATATCCTTGTTCACAGTAAATTACATCCCACCCAAAAATGTCTGTCGTCCGTGTAATAAAGCCCGTTGGCAAGCCTGCAAGTTCATAAAAACTACTGACTCATTTTCTGACAAGCGCAATCAAAGAAACTTTAAAATATCCAAATAAATCACTTGTGAAACAAAAAACACCATTTACCTTATACAGTGTAAAAAATGCAATTACCAATGTGTAGGACATACACAAATAACTCTTAGAGAACGTTTCAACAACCAACACTTTAACCAACCTGGTCATTCATTAACGACGTTACTCTCATCGGCATTGAAACAGGATTCAAAACTAAAGCAAATAGAGAAATAGAAGAAGCTTATTGGATTGATAATCTAAACACTGTTTAACCTTTCAAAAGTAATCTGGATCCTGGAATCAGTAATCTCTTTTCATTGGTTTCATCTCTGTCAGAAAAATAATTTTTATTCTTCTTTTTTTTTTCATTTAATGTGAGCGCTGAATTTCCTAAAACTTACTATTTATTTAAGATAATTTTTATACCTGTATTTTTTATAAATTGATTAGCATAACATATCTTTTTCAATCAGTCTCCAGGTGTCACCTTTATTTTACTTAAACGATTATTTAAGTATAGTGTTAAATATACATATATTTATCCATTTCTAAAGTAAAATATTCCTAACACCTTTTCACATACACTCTCACCATCGGCTACATTGTACCGAAAATGAGATGCTTACAACAGTACATAGAGAAATAGTCTAAACATTTCCTGGAAAACCAGATGATCTTCATGACGTCACTAAACTCCTTATATATATATATATATATATCACTCAAACGATTACACTACCATTTCAGTTTGCCCTGAAGAAGAAAGGTCCACCATTACGAAAGCGCTTGGGTTATAGGATACTTACTATTCATACACGTAATTAAAGTTTTAGGATA
>NW_013750933.1:0-1371 GCF_000517525.1 Limulus polyphemus
GTAGAGAGAGAGAGAGAGGAGTAATGTTATTATTTGTAATCCAAAATAAGTGTTTTTATTCATAGCCAGGTGGTTAGGGCACTCGACTCGCAATCTGCGGGTCTCGGGTTCGAATGCCCGTCACACCAAACATGCTCACCCTTTCAGCCGTGGGGGCGTTATAATGTGACGGTCAATCCAAATATTCGTTGGTAAAATCGTAGCCCACTGCTAAATTATGGACGGCTCGCGCAGATAGCCCTTGTGTAGCTTTGCGCGAAATTCAAAACAAACAAGCAAAATCATAAAACAGCAAAGATTCAAGCTACGAAAGAAAGAAAAAAAAAGTCTCATTATTTAAGATACATAGTTTTGCGCTACTCTGCACAATATAAGCACTGTTAAAAGCATCAGTCAAGCGTGAAGCTGCATCATGCTTCTAACTAATTAGTTCCCTAAGAAACTGGAATACACTATCCTACACTGTAAAAACCAGATCTTGAATGTATAATCCATTTCTTCAAAATAATCAATTTCTCGATCGAAGTTTTCACCACCAAGATATTTATACTTTAAATCTATTTCGCTGTTCATATATATATATGTGTGTGTGTGTGTGTGTGTGTTTATACACTGAATTCGAAAAATTGCTTCTCGATTCTACTCATCCTGGAGTACGTGAACTTTCTCTGCTGGCCTGTTTATGTGAAGCCTGCACGAGCCGACGAGCGTAAGAACCACCGGAAGGAAACGCTTTCAATAGTTTATCGCTAACGTCATCTTTCACTCGCTAAATATGGTAACTCAAATCGAATTTTATTGTTTCAACTTTTCCACTTAAATCTTGAGGTTCTATATTTTTGTTTCCATATTTAGAATTAAGGTCTGGTTTCTTAAATGTTCTCCACCCGGAACCGAACATAAACAAATCTTTTGTATTTAAGGAAATGTGTGCGTGTGTGTGAAGCGCCAATTACCTAGTTACTTTTAAACACATTCTCTATGAAATAACTAGTCTGATAATAACTTCTTTATACTGTTCAAACATCACACAAACACACTTAAGTAGGGAATGGGAAGTACTTTTATTTATATAAGAAGAGAAATATAAAGAGGAATAATGCTATTTAATAAAGTAGAGAGGGAGAGGAGTAACGCTTTTATATAGGTACAGAGAGAGGAGAACAATGCTATTTATAAAAGTGGAGAGAGAGAGAAATAATGAGTTTACACAAGAAGAGAAAGGAGCAATGTTTTTATGCAAGTAGAGAAAAAGAGAGGAGTAATGTTTTTATGCAAGTAGAGAGAAAGAGAGGAGTAATGTTTTTATACAAGTAGAGAGAGAGGGGGTAATGTTTTTATACAAGTAGAGAGAGGAGTAATGTTTTTATA
>NW_013750934.1:0-1235 GCF_000517525.1 Limulus polyphemus
AGAAACAAGAAAACCTCGAGAAGCTATTTTTTTCATCTTACATAGTTTGCTTTTATTGAGAACATATTTTTTAAACATCGAAAATACTTTGCGAAAAACTACAGGGAATAAGATTTAATCTCGGCGAGTTCTGATTAATACGCCATATTGAAGCTTACTCTCGTGGACAGCAGAGCGCGATGTATGCTGTATATTTCAGATTAAATGGGTAACATAAATTTTCTTTGCCATTCGTCTGTCTTGCTCTTACCTTATATTGCTTTACTTCGTGTTCAACGAATCTCATGAACTGTGTTTTGGTCACGTGCTCCAAGTTTATTTTCGCCATTTGGTATCACGAATGAATAGAAGTATTGAAGAAATAAAATGACCTTTTTTATTTTTGTTGTTGTCGTGCATGGTGGAGAGAGAATGAAATTGTTGTAATTTTATAAGAAAGATAATTTGTGATTTAATGTGTAAATTTGTAAGATGAAAAGTGAAATATTTAACTATATTTAGTGTAGTAGTAGAACAAAAACACTGCAAAACAAGTGCGCTGTTGTAAAAAAAAAAAAATTGAAATATTCCGATGAAACCAAAGTTAGGGCTATATAGGGGAGGTCGGTTCTGAGAAATTTAAAAAAAATAATACATTTAAGTCAGTAAGCATAATATCACAGAAGTTTAATTATTATTAATAATTAATTTCTTATAAATAACTAGATATTAATTACTAACTAATTTACCCCAATGGGATTAGCGGTAAGTCTGAAGGCTCATAACGCTAAAAATTGGGTTTCGATACCGTTGTGGGCATAGCACAGATAGCCCGTTGTGTAGCTTTGCGCTTAACAACAAATAAACAAAGTAAAACTAATTTTTATCCCATGTTTTGGCTATTAACCTGTTGCCACCGTCATGGAAATCTTGAGAAGGACTATTTCTACATTCGTAGTGTAGCGGTAAGTCTGAATTTTCTTTCTCATCACCAAAATTATGATTTACGGTAGGAAAGAAACACGAAGTCCATCCGATTGTCACTGAGTTAATAGTCCCCCAGTAGCACAGCGGTATGTCTGCGGACTTACAACGCTAGAATCCAGGTTTCGATACCCGTGGTGGGCACAGGACAGGTAGCCCATTGTGTAACTTTGTGCTTAACTTCAAACAAACAAACAAACACTGAGTTAGTTCGGTTTCGGGGAACTCCCCTTCTCATCAATATTCTTGGAGAAGAACACAGACGCCCCCTT
>NW_013750935.1:0-2629 GCF_000517525.1 Limulus polyphemus
CACGAGATTCTAGAAGGATCATGTCTGTTCCTGGCAACTCTAGTCTTTTCTACGCGCCCTCTATTTTTGTATATATAAGCCCGGCAAATAAAGCGGGGTAGAAGTGACGGCATAGATAATGACAGATACAGATATAGAGACAGATAATTGAGTCAAACGAGCGGTTGTGACCATAAGTAAAGTGCGTGAATCGTTGTGAATTATAGTGTGTGTTTAAGTTAAAGTGAACGTGGAAATTAACTGTATTGCAAAGTTGTATTGAGAAAGAATAAACTAGTTTTATTTAAGAAAGGACTTGTATGGCTGAAGTTCCTCGGGAAAACTTATACCGGAAATTAACAAACGAGCAGATATGTAACACCAGCATAGATTTCTCTCCTGACTTTGTCAAGATGGTAAATATTACTGTTATAGTAAGGCCAGATGTGCAGTGCATAAAACAGCTGTCATTACTTATCCACGAGATTGCAAGATTTAGAGAAAAAACAACTAATGAAATGATGACTCATAAAATCTACACGTCAAGTTATGTTGTCATTACTGATACGTTGGAAAAGTCAGAATAGAGAAGAAACACAAAACTTAAAAACAACAACAAATGTTCCTGGGAACGTTCGACGTGTGATATGATTCTCTTTGTTTGAAGTTTAATATCAAAAGGAACTCCAAATTCTACTTATTTGTGCAGCAAAATGTGCTCTAAGTACATAAATGTGTCGAATAAAAACAACAACAACACAGTAAACTTATTGTCGTCAATGGAAACAAATGACTAAAAGCACGTCACTAGCAACTTGTCATGTTTGTTGTTCTTTCATTATTTGCGTTTCGCAGCTGTAAATCTCCCAGTAAAGATTAGAACTGTTTTACGTGGAACCACACAAGTCTCCCAGTAAAGATTAGAACTGTTTAACATTCATCCAGATAAATCTTCCAGTAAAGATTAGAACTGTTTTATGTGGAAACACATAAATCTTCCAGTAAATATTAGAACTGTTTTACGTGCAACCACATAAATCTTCCAGTAAAGATTAGAACTGTTTAACATTCATCCATATAAATCTCCCAGTAAAGATTAGAGCTGTTTAACATTCATCCATATAAATCTCCCAGTAAAGATTAGAGCTGTTTAACATTCATCCAGATAAATCTCCCAGTAAAGATTAGAGCTGTTTAACATTCATCCAGATAAATCTTCCAGTAAAGATTAGAGCTGTTTAACATTCATCCAAATGTTTCCAAAGACCTCCTTTAGTGACATTCTGATTACGTTAATAAAAAAATTACTGTTTTCGTTAGTTTCTTACTTTTTTTGGCATTGTGATTTTTAAAGATTTAAATGGTTGCATGTAAAACAGTTCTAATCTTTACTGGGAGATTTATGTTGTTGCATGTTAAAAAGCTCTAATCTTTACTGGGAGATTTATCTAAAGAGCTGTCAGCGATACAAAGAAAGTGATATCTGCGTTCATATCTGGTGAGTCAGCAGCAAATTATAGTGTGAACTTATTATAAATATTGTTCCTGGGTTGTTTTATACATGTAAATATTTCAGTGCTCCTAGTGGCACCAATTGTAAAATAACGAATCTCAATATAGATGTATACCATAAATATATAAAGAATATACGCGAAAAATGTATAGAAAGTCACGCAAAAGGGTTGGCAAAACTTGTAATACGCTTTAGTGAAGGAGAGTCAAGCTAATGAAGATTAAAATGGAAACGTTACTATAACAACCTTATACACGGTTAATAAAACATCATTATACGTGTCTTCAGAGAGTTTAAAGAAATGTATATATATTACAGAGAGAGATTTCAACCAAAAAACTTAGTGATACCATACATAAGAATCTAATAAAGATCAGTATTATATTTGTGTATATTTATACACGCCTGTTCTAAAGAGTCATCTGTGATACAAAGAAAGTAGTAATAATATTAAGCAAAGGGAGGTAATAATAATATTAAGCAAAGGGGTAATAATAATATTAAGCAAAGGGAGGTAATAATAATATTAAGCAAAGGGAGGTAATAATACTATTAAGCAAAGGGAGGTAATAATACTATTAAGCAAAGGGGTAATAGTACTAAATTATAAAATATAAATGAAGCTAACATTATGAAAATCACGGAGCTTCAATTTTTCTTGTTTTTTACAGAAGCATTAATCAACGTGTGTTTTGTAACTTATAGTAATATTATTTTTGTGTTACTACATTGACATAGTCAACATAAAACTGCTGAATCTCATCCCTTCTATCTTTATAGACGTGGGGGCGTTATAATGTGACGGTTAATCCCACTATTCATTAGTCAAAGAGTAGCCCAAGAGTTGGCGGTGGTGGTGATGACTAGTTGCCTTCCCTCTAGTCTTTCATTGCTAAGTTATGGACGGCTAGCGCAGATAGTCCTCGTATAGCTTTGCGCGTAATTAGAAACAAACCAATCCACTTCATTGAAAATTGTTCTATTAGTTATGTTTATTTATAGACACCTGTCGGTTTTACCTCCCTTTGCTTAATATTATTATTACCTCCCTTTGCTTAATATTATTACCTCCCTTTGCTTAATATTATTACCTCCCTTTGCTTAATATTATTACCTCCCTTTGCTTAATATTATTAC
>NW_013750936.1:0-2699 GCF_000517525.1 Limulus polyphemus
CTGTCAACCATCTTATAAAGGCTAAATACCTTCTTTTTATTCTCTTGATTTCTATCTAGTTAAAGTGGTCCATTGACAAGCGACACAAATTTGATATAAACCATCTGTTTTAGTTTTCTTTGTCTTCCAACGAGGCTGTCTACATAAAAATCAAGAGCATAAAATGCAGGTCTTCGGCATAAAGTGGCTGACAGATTGGTCAGTGTTCGTTATCATATAAATAATTCCTACGTTTTTTAATCAAGCGTAATTCTGGGAAATAAATGAATTATGAATTAATTAGGAAAATAAATGAATTATGAATTAGTTAGGAAAATAAATGAATTATGAATTAGTTAGGAAAATAAATGAATTATGGAGCGAATGTCCTGGACTTCAACGCTTCTTTTTTTGTTTAGATAAATTATGCCAAGAAATAAATAGAAAAAGAGGAGTAAACTCACAGATATATTCGTAATTTAAGTCTACAACAAAGCAAAAACAAAACCAAAAAACATACAGCGTGATCTGGCATATTTCTTTGTCAAACTACACGAGATGTTACTGATACCCGCAGATTGCGAGTCGAGCGTCCTAACCACCTGGCCATGCCGGGCATTTCGTATGGACATAAAATTTGTCACAGTTAGATAAAAAAACAAAAAAAAACGAAAACTGGTGGATTAAAATGTGAGTGTTTGTTTTTTCATCATCGCTTAACCTGGCCAACTGTTTCATAAACAACTTCAAGAAGATGATTCACAGATCTTCAAATATCATCCACTCACTGTTCTACAGAATATCTACCTGAAGGAACCCACTCTTTAGAAATAAAAGTTTGGAGGCGGCTTGACTGAGTAATAAAGAAAACTTTATTATAAATGTACAACGTTTCGACAATATCATGTCATTCTCAGATACAAGTAGTTTGGATATATACATACAGTATGGAATAAAATAGAAAACCTGTTTCAAAAAGTCCGAGAAAACTTGGAATGGAAGTAAATGTAAATTCCATAATGAATTTATCAAGAAGTTAATTCGTTAAAACTTTTTAGAAGTATTTTCACCTGACCATGATTTCAGTGATAAGTGTAGAAAGGCAAGCGAAAGATAACGATCTCCGCAGTTCACCTGAAATTTCTTCTTTTGTACTTGGCGTGTGAAACATTTAATCATTTGTTAGTTTAGTCACAACTGTGTTTAAGGTCAGCGGTGACTCTTGTACTTTGATTAACCCAAATCATAAAAATCTTTATTACGTATGGTTTGTTTGTTTTTTTTGAATTTCGCACAAAGCTACACGAGGGCTATCTGCGCTAGCCGTCCCTAATTTAGCAGTGTAAGACTAGAGGGAAGGCACCTAGTCATCACCACTCACCGCCAACTCTTGGGCTACTCTTTTACCAACGAATAGTGGGATTGACCGTAACATTATAACGACGCCACGGCTGAAAGGGCGAGCATGTTTGGTGGGATGGGGATGCGAACGCAACTTTTATTATCAGGGTAAATAAGTTCCAGTTTGGCATCTAGGTCACCCAAATCTTTCGTGTCTGAGAACTGTATATTTGTTTCAAAATTAGCCCTGTTAAGTCCCACCTGAACTTTTACTCATTTGATTGTTACGAGATATGTTGTATATTAATCTCAGATTCGGGTCAGTGAACTCCTCCTTTATATAGTTGTTTATTTTGCTAAAAGATGTCACTAGTTAATTACTTCTTGTTGTATTGTATCGTTTATTGTTAAGCGCAAAGCTACACAGTTGGCTATTGGTGTTCTGCCCTTCGTGGGTGTTGAAACCTGACTTTTACCACGATAAGTCTATAGACTTACCGCTGCACCACTAGGGAGGCTCTTTTAAAACTGGGTTATTCCTTAGTGTTAAACCAAGTCTTTCATACCTCGTGAGTGGTCATTACTGTTATTTAAGCTCAGCCTAGAACGACTTAAACAGTGGACAATGAGTTTTTGAATGTTATTCACGCGTGTAGTTTGCAGGCACGACTGAACTTACAAAGCAATGGGGACGGGAGGAGGGCAGTCGTAACAGAACGCATTTTTAAACAATTTCACACAAAAACAAGTACACTACTGTACGTGCAGAATATAAGCTGTTTGCTGTTTACTACAAAATCTTGAGTGATTCAAACAATAAAAATGTTTCATATAATAACCAGTACACACAATAACCAGATTCGATGACGAGGAACCCACTTTGAGACTAATAATGACGTGAGTACCTGATGATGACAAAACCTTGTCGAAACGTTGTATATTTGCTGTTATGTTAAACTTATATTAAAGTTTTTCTTCATTACCCATTCAAGCCGTCTCCAACCATTACAATAACCAGATGCATAAAAAGTTTGGTTTGGTTTGAATTTCACACAAAGCTACACGAGAACAATCTGCGCTAGCCGTACCTAATTTAGTAGTGATAAACTAGAGGAAGGCAGCTAGTCAACACTACCCACCGCCAACTCTTGGTCTACTCCTTTTACCAACGAATAGTGAGATTGACCGCCACACTATAACCCCCAACCTCAACGGCTGAAAGATGACTGAGGTTCGAATTTGTCACCCTCGGATTGCATGTCGAGCGCCCTAAACAGCAGGTCATGCCAGGCTCACAAAAACCTGCCAACAACGTAATGTCAAGAATTGGCCGAGTCGTGTGCCCTAAACAGTAGGTCATGTCAGGCTCACAAAACCTG
>NW_013750937.1:0-1234 GCF_000517525.1 Limulus polyphemus
ACATTTAACTACAAATGTTTCTTAAGTTTTCAACAACTTCAGTTTCAAACATTTAACTACAAATGTTTCTCCAAGTTTTTAACAACTTCAGTTTCAAACATTTAACTACAAATGTTTCTTTAAGTTTTCAACAACTTCAGTTTCAAACATTTAACTACAAATGTTTCTCCAAGTTTTCAACAACTTCAGTTTCAAACACTTAACTACAAATGTTTCTTTAAGTTTTCAACAACTTCAGCTTCAAACATTTAACTACAAATGTTTCTCCAAAGTTTTCAACAATTTCAGTTTCAAACATTTAACTACAAATGTTTCTCCAAAGTTTTCAACAACTTCAGTTTCAAACATTTAACTACAAATGCTTCTCCAAGTTTTCAAGAACTTCAGTTTCAAACGTTTAACTACAAATGCTTCTCCAAAGTTTTCAACAACTTTAGTTTCAAACATTTAACAACAAATGTTTCTCCAAGTTTTCAACAACTTCAGTTTCAAACATTTAACTGCAAATGCTTCTTAAAACTTATTCACAGTAGTTTCAAGCCCAGTAGAATATTTATGCTTCACTTGTTCTTCTACTTAACCTCTTTTGTTGACCCTCAAACCTAAAACGTTGATATTAAATGTAAAAAGCTGAAAATATGAAACTCGACCACGTAACTGACACTTTACGATTTATCACGTTTTTAACCAGCTAAACCAAAGAACGTATTTGAAAACGATTTCTATCGATACTTATCAATATTTAGTATTTACACAAATTATTACAAGTAAAAAAAAATAGCGTTTTCCAGACAAACAGATTGATATTTGGAAGATTCTACAATCGCAGAGATCTAACCACGATTTCAAGAGTTATAAGACCAGAAGCTTATCGTTGAGCCACGAAAGGGGGGGGGGGGTGTCCCAACTGGTGTTACTTCAAATTATTTAACTATTTAATGTCAAGATATGTTTACAAACCCTATTTCACTTCATTGTAACTGGTGATGTAACTAAAAGAAAATGGATTACTATGTGCATGCCACTAAGAGCCTGGGGACACCCTGCCATTATTCGCATGCCACTAAGAGCCTGGGGACACCCTGCCATTATTCGCATGCCACTAAGAGCCTGGGGACACCCTGCCATTATTCGCATGCCACTAAGGGCCAGGCGACACTGCCCAATATTCGCATGCCACTAAGAGCCAGGCGACACCCTGCCCATTATTCGCATGCCACTAAGGGCCAGGCGA
>NW_013750938.1:0-1897 GCF_000517525.1 Limulus polyphemus
GCTTTGCGCGAAATTCATACTAACCAAACAAACAATCTTAGGCTATCAGTAAAAACGTTTTTTTGTTTTTTTATGAATCCTGATATAAAGGTTATCAAAGGCCGATATTACACGTAAATATGTAGAATGTGGAAGAAGTCCGCTTCATTTATTTAGTATAGCAAGAAAGTCAATTTTGTAAGTTTAAATTTTCTTGGTGACGTGCTCAAGAGATATAACGGCATTTAATTATACATAAAATTAACACTGGCTGTTACACTTGTTCACAATAATCTAGTATCTACTTCTCATTTCACAAAGATTCTAGGAACAACTTCAGAAAAGGTAAGATACCTTTACTCATGAGAGCTTGTTTGTTTGTTTTGAATTTCCCGCAAAGCTACACGAAGGTTATCTGCGCTAGCCGTCCCTAATTTAGCAGTGTAAGACAAGAGGGAAGGCAGCTAGTCATCATCACTCACCGCCAACTCTTGGGCTACTCTTTTACCAATGAATAATGGGATTGACCGTCACATTATAACGCCCCCACGGCTGAAAAGGCGATCATGTTTGGTGGGACGGGGATTCGAACCCGCGACCCGCAGATTGCGAGTCGGGCTCCCTGACCACCTGGCCATGCCGGGCCCACTCATGAGAGCATGGGCTTGAAAAAAACACAAACACCCAGAAGCATCTCTCGCCCACGAGGACTGAGAACAAAACTGTTTATGGCTTGAGAGCTATTTGATACCCGAACTTTTAAACTTTGATATTATGAACTGAATAAAAAATAATATTCAAAAAATCTTCATAATACTGAACAATATCCCGTGTTTCAGATGATCCGAATCTCGTGTATGTAAGTAGAAGTTCATGAATGTAAATATTCCGCAAACAAAGGTAACAGCTAGTCGGAGTTTTATATATTCTGGCGTTAGTGATCCACCCCACCGTCTTTTAGAGTTACTTTTTAATAAAACAAGTGTCAGTAACCAGTTATGTGACCTAACATGCATATTTCAGTGATAAAAGTGAAGAAACACAGTATGTTCTCAACAGTTTGGTCAACAATTTGTTGTTAAGAGATACAGATTACTGGCGGAACATACCAGAACCCCCAACAGTTGTACATGACCATGGTGTGGAGAGCGATAGGTCAGCTAGACGCCGGTCAAACACAGAGTGGCTAGAAGTCTTAGAAAGTGTGATTAGCAGGAAGCGGATTAATAAATAACAAAAATCTTGGACAAAGTAGACCATTGCTGACAACTACACAAGAATATAGTTATGTGACAGTTTGGGATGGACACAACCGGCGAACCTCAGTTTTCTAAACGTTCAGAGTAGCAACTGGGAGGAAAGTAAACGGTCAGAAACAGGGCTGACCTTTCACTAGTCGACCAGTTCTTCTGGTCCACTGACACAGAATAACCCCTCATTAGTTGTGTCAAGAACATCCATATTGGTCAAACGGCACGCGGACTTCACATTGCAATCTGTATAAATTTGAAGAATAACATTGACCAGATCTAAACTTATTTTGTGCAGGAAGGACAAGCATGTGGTAGTAGTGGCACTCTGCTCTGGACAGCGATTGGTACTGGTAGCCACACTGACCTATATGATTTACGACATGGAACTCTGCTCTGGACAGTGATCGGTACTGGTGGCCACACTGACCTTTATGTTTTACGACATGACACTCTGCTCTGGACAGTGATCGGTACTGGTAGCCACACTGACCTATATGATTTACGACATAGAACTCTGCTCTGGACAGTGATCGGTACTGGTAGCCACACTGACCTTTATGTTTTACGACATGGAACTCTGCTCTGAGCAGTGATCGGTACTGGTAGCCACACTGACATATATGTTTTATGACATAGAACTCTGCTCTGGACAGTGATAAGTACTG
>NW_013750939.1:0-1230 GCF_000517525.1 Limulus polyphemus
AAAAAAGGTAGCTTTTACGTATTATGTTTGAATGTAGGTACTTTACTTAAGCTCAAAGGGAGAAGTATTTATATAGATATTTAAGTTCTAAGAATGATGTTTGACTGCGTGTACTTGAGTTGAATGAATGTACTTAATCTCTATTATATTGTAATGTGTAATATACAGTTGAATAAACTTTATTTCAGAGATATATTTATTTATTTTTAGACTGTTATGGGGTTACAAATTTCAAGGCTCTCAAACTTTTACATATTTTCTGGAAAAGAATTAGTTTACCATCCATAAAAACAGAAAAATACTTCACATGTAGCGTGAAAAATATACACGAATCAGTTGCTAAATCAATAGGACATCTATACAATATTTAATGATGAAGTGTTTTTTTTTCCCATTACTGTTTCATTCGCTGACACAGTTTTACGTATATATGACTAGTATAGGTGTCTGTACATCTTAATTATTACGAACTGCTCATAAACAGGGTGTTACTGGTTTTGGTATACATTTATATTATTTTATTAAAGTTTTATATTTGAAGTCTCTTTTCACCTCAGGCATATTTCAGTGACGGAAGGTAACAGTGAACAACAAGCGTATTTTTCTATCAAAGCACTAAAAAGCACATCTATTAAAGACAATATATGTGCAATTGTATTATGATTATTACATTGTAAATGTGCGTTCTTGTCTGCTGTCGCTTTCAGAACGAGATATTTTCGTCTCGACTTTTGTGACTTGAATGTAAGTGCTCTTAGTGCCGATAGACTTTTATCTTTTGATTGCACAACCTGATAACAAGCACGAAAAAAAATCTGTGTTTTGGTGTGTTACAAACATGCATACTTTTATGTGTACCTTTAGATGATTAATATCATATGATCGGGAATTCATAAACAAAGATAATTTTGTCTGTAAAACAATTAGTTCCTGATTAATTATCATATATTTAGTAACGTCATAACAACAAACAATATGCCCTGAGAGCGATATAATTTCGCTGGAATTATTATAACCTACTTAAAATGTTAAACTTTTGTAAGTACCTTACCAGCTTAAACAGTGTCGTTTTTTTGTTGTTTTTTTTTCGTTTGTTTCGTGGCTGAAATCAAGAACATTTTTTAATACTAGTCTTATAAAATATGATGTTTTAAAATGAGGTTATTGCAGGAAAGTAACTGATGTACGTCGCTTTATTTTGACATTTTCTGAAATATTAACATTACAAAG
>NW_013750940.1:0-1231 GCF_000517525.1 Limulus polyphemus
GAGTTTTCATCAAAACCTGTCTACATAAAACCCCAAACTAAAAGATACCCCCAACTATTCTACCATATGTACCAGAGTTTTCATCAAAAACCTGTCTACATAAAAACCCCAAACTAAAAAGATACCCACAATTATTCTACCATATGTACCAGAGTTTCATCAAAAACCTGTCTAATTTATGGCAAGCACGAACTTAGGACTGCCTTTAATAAATGGCAGAAAACTTAACTAGATATTAATAAAATTAAAACATTCTCTAACGATCTGAAAGTAGAAACATGCCGTATACGGAGTTAAATGTAAATGTGGTAAAGAATACGTCGGGAGGACAAAAAGGCCATTAAAGGGTAGACTTTAGGATCACCGGCGACTACCAGCTCCCTTGGACACCCAACCATCATCGGCCATCATGGAACATAGAATGCTATCTTTCAAGCTGGCAAAGTAGGATTGTAATTAGTTTCTATTAAATAGATATTATTATTAGGCATATAATATTTTTAATACTGCATGCTCTATGTGGACTTTCAAGAATTTTCGAGAATCATAAGAGTGTATAATGATAGTATTCGAACCACACAGTTTTCGCTGTATCCCCTGCCGACGACGCGTTTCGCTCAACCCAGATCTCATCAGGCCGGCTGGGACACATTTATTTATTTGTTTGTTTGTTTGAAGTTACGCGCAAAGCTACACAATGGGCTATCTGTGCTCTGCCCACCACGGGTATCGAAACCCGGATTCTAGCGTTGTAAGTCCGCAGACATACCGCTGTGCCACTGGGGGGCGGCTGGGACACAACAAACGCGTCGTGGGCAATGGATACGACTAACATAGTGTTGTTGGAATACTATTATTATACACTATTCTAGTTATTGAAAATCCCTAAGGAACTAGATATAGAATGTAGTGTTAAAAATATAATACACCTAATACTAATGTCTAGTGACAAGAAATTAAAGACTGCTTTGTACCAAAGACATAGATTGAGAAGTGACACAGTTTTGTTTTAGAGTTTAACCATACCAATTGGGGAATAAAAACAAAAACAGGACCAGAAAGTAAAATGATTAGAGGCAGAGGACGAGTCACAATTAATTCCATGTGGGACTCATCAAGTCCTACCGGTAAACAGTCCAACTATAACTTAATTTCATACATATAGAATTCAACAGTTCAATGGACTATGACATGATCGACATTATATACTACAGGACAAGTAGTGTATTGA
>NW_013750941.1:0-1592 GCF_000517525.1 Limulus polyphemus
TAAACCTAAGTGTTCATGAAGTAGTTTTACCAAGTAAGGCTAAAGATGAGCATGGTGATTATAAATTCTATAACTAGAGTTACACCTATGTTTTCATGGAGTAGTTGTACCAAATAAGGCTAAAGATGAATATGTTGGTTACAAATTCGGTAACTAGAGTTACACCTAGGTGATCATGTAGTAGTTTTACCAAGTAAAGCTAAAGATGATTATGGTGGTTATAAATTCGGTAACTAGAGTCACACTTAGGTATTCGTGGAGTTGTTGTACCAAATAATGTTAAAGACGAGTATGTTGGTTACAAATTCGGTAAGTAGAGTTACACCTAGGTGTTCGTGGAGTTGTTGTACCAAATAACGCTAACGATGAGTATGGTGGTTATAAATTCGGTTACTAGAGTTACACCTAGGTGTTCGTGGAGTTGTTGTACCAAATAACGCTAACGATGAGTATGGTGGTTATAAATTCGGAAACTAGAGTTACACCATTGTGTTCATGGAGTAGTTGTACCAAGTAAAACTAAAGATGAATATGGTGGTTATAAATATGGTAAGTAGAGCTACACCTAGGTATTCGTGGAGTTGTTGTACCAAATAACGCTACAAATGAGTATGGGGGTTATTAATTCGTTAACTAGAGTTACACCTATGTGTTCATGGAGTAGTTGTACCAAATAAGGCTAAAGATGAATATGTTGGTGGCAAATTCGGTAACTAGATATAAACCTAAGTGTTCATGAAGTAGTTTTACCAAGTAAGGCTAAAGATGAGCATGGTGATTATAAATTCTATAACTAGAGTTACACCTATGTTTTCATGGAGTAGTTGTACCAAGTAAGGTTAAAGATGATTATGGTGGTTATAAATTCGGTAACTAGAGTTACACTTAGGTGTTCGTGGAGTTGTTGTACCAAATAACGCTAACGATGAGTATGGTGGTTATAAATTCGGAAACTAGAGTTTACACCATTGTGTTCATGGAGTAGTTGTACCAAGTAAGGCTAAAGATGAATACGGTGTTTATAAATTCGGAAACTAGAGTTACACCTAGGTATTCGAGGAGTAGTTGTACCAAGTAAAACTAAAGATGAATATGGTGGTTATAAATTCGGTAACTAGAGTTACACCTAGGTATTCGTGGAGTTGTTGTACCAAATAACGCTACAGATGAGTATAGGGGTAATTAATTCGTTAACTAGAGTTACACCTATGTGTTCATGGAGTAGTTGTACCAAGTAAGGCTAAAGATGAGTATGATGGTTATAAATTCGGAAACTATAGTTACCCCTATGTGTTTATGGAGTACTTGTACAAAGTAAGGCTAAAGATGAGTATGGTGGTTATAAATTCGGTATCTATAGTTAGACCTAGGTGTTCATGGAGTAGTTGTACCAAGTAAGGCTAATGATGAGTATGGTGGTTATAAATTCGGTAACTATAGTTACACCTAGGTGTTCATGGAGTTGTTGTACCAAATAAGGCTAAATATGAATAAGGTGGTTATAAATTCGGTAACTAGAGTTACACCTAAGTGTCCATGGAGTAGTTGTACGAAATAACGCTAAAGATGAGTATGGTGGTTATAAATTCGGT
>NW_013750942.1:0-1229 GCF_000517525.1 Limulus polyphemus
TATGACCAAGCCCCAGCATCACAAGAAAATGTATAAGACTACTAAGGACCAAGTAGAGTGGCGACATGGGTGCACTGAATGAAGTGAAATATTGCTTGTATTAGTGATATTGCTTTACCTCAATTTAGTTATGAATGTAAGAGTAGACTTGGTCATTGTTGTGTTCAATGAAATTGGTAACTGTTTAACAAGTTTGTAAGCAGTCTATTAAATCCATAAATCAAGTAGCAAATCTGATATAAACCAATACATTCGACAGAACACAAAACAGGTTAAAACAGTGAATTAGAAGTTAAAGTGAATAAAAAAAAAACGCTGATTCTGTCGAAACACAAGCAGATGAAAATGTTAGATAAAAAGATGTTAGACAATCAAAAAATTCTTGAACCAATAACTATTTTCGAGTCTGTCTCTCGTTTTTTTCCACATTATTTATCACAGTAAACATTATAAACGTATTTTAAATAGATTATACAGGGTGTTTGGAAATTATGTTCACAAGTTCATTAACATTTGTTACTTGTATATTGGCATAATTTATGGACTTCCTGTACAATTTATCTTTGGTTTGTAATCGTTATTTCTTTCATTCAGTTGTCTGTTCAATGTTTGTTTATTTTTTTATCTTGCGTGCTTTTATTCTTACGATACAAAAAGTCTAGAGTGCAAAAATATGATTTTAGATACGTGAACTTCTGACAGAACAAGCGCTTTCAATTACAGTAAGGTTGGTAATATTCTTTTCAATAGATAATAAGTAATAGCAGTCAAATAAGAATGTCACTCATCTGTATTTTAATCGTACACACACACAGATATCTATTATGTAGAAAGCAGCCCAATGATAATGGGATTCTGACACATCATAAATATAAAGTACTTTTTCAATCATTACAGGAACAATGGCATTAGCAATTCCCACGATGAAATAAATCTTTCGAACTCTTTACTTTTTTACGTTTGTGTTTACAATGTGCTATTTCTTATAACTTTTTGTAGCTCACAACCAAGACTTTCCGGTAAGCCACCAGGAGGCTCTTCATCATCTAGAACCTTATTACTTCTGAGCTAGTATGAACAGTCATACTCACCTTTACATGCTAATTGTGAGGATGCTCCTGGATGTGAGTACTTGTCGTCCGGGCAACGAACACATGCCGAAGAACCAAAATAATTGCTGTAATGGTTTTCTGGGCACTGAAGATATTTATCATCTTCCTCTCCTCTAT
>NW_013750943.1:0-2715 GCF_000517525.1 Limulus polyphemus
CCTTTTTTTTGATATCTAATATTTTTACATGCTGCTAGTGAGAGAACCTGTTGTTAAAATATTTGAATCCCACTACCGGTGGTAGGTCTAAATGTCATAAAAGAAATAGGGCTAATGATAGTAAGGATAAAAACACTACCCCCAGTAGTAGTAGAAGCAGTAATTGGAAAGCTCAAAGTCAAAGGAGCACAGAACCAGTGGTTAGAAGTGAATCAGCAAATAACAGACAAGTGAATGGAAATCAAATAAAAGTACAGCCCTAAGCATGGGCTATACAGACCCCCTCAGATGACTCTGTTGCCTATTCTAGAAGCAAGAACTCAACAGAGCGTCCCAAGAGAAAAGTTTGGGAAGATGTGCCTGTAAGATACATTATTTACCAAGATACCTGAAAGTGAAAGAAGTTGATATTGAAAATTTGAAGATACGGTAAAAGATTTTAAGTGAAAAGGATGAATATTTATTGAGCCAATAGATATATAAGAATCAGGTGTTTATATAACTGCATGTGTTTGTGAGGTGTCCGAGCAAGACACATTGCCCATAAAAGTCCCAGCCAGTATACATAAATAAAAAGTAAACTGATATTGCGTAAGCATATACTATGTCTGTAATACTCAGTCTAGAATTGGCACTGAGTAACAGCATAAAGTAGCTCCAGTAGAGGGACACAAGTTTTGAGATAACGAATTCTACTTTACCATAGTTCAACTATGGTTGTTTAGTTATATTAAAGCGCTAACTCACCTTCTACTATCTAGCTGCAGTACCTTGAATTTGAATATGTTTGCTCGTACTATGATTTATGAAACTGACACTAGCTTCTCCTAGCGGTGACACACAGAAGATATATTTTTTTTGTTGTTGTTGTTTGCAAGTTATGGGGGCGCCATCAGCAGATGATATGTCCCTAAATTCCCTGACCTGATTTAGTTGAAATATATACTGCCATTTAACAAGAAGTTAGTAGTTACATATACTTTTATTTTATTTTATATATACAGTGTATATTTTAATTATTAATTTATTTTTTTGTTTTTTATTATTATTTTTTTTGTGTGTAGTTAATTGTTTGACACTAAAATTCCTAAAATGTCACGTTACTGGGATAAAACACAAGGAAAAGTTTACACAGTTAGTTCTTCTCGACTGGGCGCGACTCCAGCCATTGGAAACAATGATAAAGGAAGTAGCCCTATTAGTAAATAGAAATGACATTAAATTTTTATGTTATTTCTAATAACGAAGTTATATATTGCAGGATAGAGACAATTCGTAGTTAATAAAGAGTGGTAAGTAAAAGGGACGTTTATGTTACCCATCTGTTGTTTTATGGCTGCTCGATCTCTTTGATAATATTGTTGCGTCAGCGAGTCACATGACCACGTGACGCAACGTTTCTAGAATTATCATCCTTGAACATTCGACAAAGTACTTACCTTCCCCGCTTTTATACCAGCGTAACCTATTTCTAGTAAGATGTGTGTGCAGTCAGAGATAGTGAGTGATTGAACTGCGGTCAGAAGTATTATTGACGTTCGTTTGTTTAGCGCGATTGTTGAGTTCAGTGTATCGGTAAAGTTATATTCGGAAAGAATAAACCAGTTTTATTAAGTAAAGACTTGTGTCGTTAAAATTTCGTCGGAACGAAGTTACGGAAAAATCAATTAACGAAACGGAGACGTAACAATTCCTGTTCCCATAACCCCTACAGATAATAAAAAGTTCTTGGTTTGGTTAAAACGTTTGAACTTAATAACTACGAGCACGTGGCTTTAACAAGGGGTCGCTGAATTAGTTACATTATTTTAATTTCCACATTTTTTATACCCTCTTGTTTTTTTGCTGCTGTATGTCTTCTCTTATCTTTTATTATTATTATTATTTGATTTTGTATTTATGACCAGGTTACTATCTGCCTCCGTCCCTGATTTTGAACTATTGACCAAAAAAGGGAAGGCAGCCAGTTAGTAGCACCTTACCACACTCAGGGATTGACTGTCAGTATTAAAACAAACCCACAGATTTGAACCCGGCATCTCAGCTCCGAAATCTAAAGTTGTACAACAGGGCCGACTCCTATTTCTTGCCGTGTAAAGCTACATATATAATTACTTATCAATGATTTTTTTGTGTATCAGATTTTCGATTTGCTTTCAACAACTAGTAAAAAACTGATAAATTCCCTTAGAAATAAAAAACATACTTTCCTTGTTGCCGTTAAATTAGAAACAAAAAAGGGTTACACGTGATAAAAGGGCCGGGCTAGGCTTAGCGGTTAGTGAGTCCGAGAGTTTATGATTTGTGTCCCGTTATCGCAAGATGCCGTGGGTGCGCCATAATAGTCAGGGACGAAATGATAACCCTCATTAAATTATCCGTTGAGTTCGATAACCCCTACAGATAATAAACAGTCCTTGGTTTAGTTAAAAGGGAAACAGGAAGATAATTTAATGAGGGTCGAACTAAACGTTTTAACCAAACCAAGGACTGTTTATTATCTGTAGGGGTTATAGGAACAGGAAGATAATTTAATGAGGGTCGAACTAAACGTTTTAACCAAACCAAGGACTGTTTATTATCTGTAGGGGTTATGGGAACAAGAAGATAATTTAATGAGGGTCGAACTAAACGTTTTAACCAAACCAAGGACTGTTTATTATCTGTAGGGGTTATGGGAACAGGAAGATAATTTAATGAGGATCGAACTAAACG
>NW_013750944.1:0-1231 GCF_000517525.1 Limulus polyphemus
ACTGGAATTTGAGCTGCAAGTTCATGACAGCTGTTATAGTATACAATTCTTTAAATGATAAAAGAGCATTTACGTAATATACTTATATTCCTTGCTTTGGTTGTAATTTAGAGTTGCCAATCAACAAAGGGTTTGCATTTCATAAATTTCTGCTAACAATAGATGTAAAAGAACACTGCAGAAAAAACAGGTTGATTCAAATCTCTCTAATCATCATGAGTCATACATCATGAGTCTACAAGGTGGAACTAACTACTTAGTGGTTGACGAAAGATTTCTAGAACAAAAGCAAACCATAAGAGCAGTTCTTGTCAATGATAATCAAGATGGTATCTTATGCTAAAAAACACTACCATTACTATATTTCAAATAATACCCAGAGTGCTATACCAATTGAATGATTTTTACAGAGGTGTTAGGTATCAAGATTAATAGTTTAGTATATTTACATAGAATTAAACACAAACTTTTCTTTACATTAAAATACTTTTTTTTGTGAACTTTCGTTTAATAATTGTAATACCAGATATCAGTCATTGTCACAATTGTTGCCCAGATACCTACTTTAAAGTAGTGTTCCACAGCTAAACAAATTTTCAATGCTCAGTACACTGTTACCCAGTGAAGGTTCCTGTAAAAGGGCTGAAAACTCGCAAGTAAAAGTATTTTAACACAGAGAAAAGTCTTATATAATTCTACATATTAATTTACCTAAACAATAGTATAATATTTGGTGAAACAAGTGCTGTGGAACAGACTATTTGGCAGTAAAGGAAATACACAGTCATTTGGGAAAAGAAAAACCAAAGGAAAGAATAGCTAGCTATAGATTTGAAAAGTAGATATACAGAAGAAGCCCTCTGACTTATATTGAATTTTTCCAATTTACAAAAAAATGATTTTTTGAAACAACTGACATTTGCTTCTGATTTACATATAAACACAAAACTGAAACACTGTCAGGATGAGTACATAAATCAAGGACATCATGATCAAATGCAAACGGTTTCCTATGTATTCAGTCTACTGAAGTTGAATTCACATCTGGAGAGTCTAAAACAAAAAGTATTGGCTTGAATGCCTTGTATCACCAAGAAATAAACAATATCAGAATATTTATACAAGCTGAGTTTCAAATATAAAAGAGCCTGCCTAAAGAGGATGCTGAGACCAATTCACTAATTTGGTGGAAAAACAATTTGACAGGGTAGTCAGTGTTATCTTCTTTTAT
>NW_013750945.1:0-1228 GCF_000517525.1 Limulus polyphemus
ATTTTTACTTAAAGATAAATGTATTACACATACTCATAAATAAATTTCAAGCGAATCAGTTCATGGTTTTATAATATGGTTTAAGACCAACTTTCAAATCTTGTAAAATATAATTTTTATGGTGTTCAAAATGACTTCTGTCTGTCCGTGACGAAAATTTCCCAACCTCCTGATCGCCATAAAATTCTTGGCTATAGGTCAGATCTCAGGACATCTGGACGTACAAATTATATAATATATTGAAAAATAGCTACATTGAGATGAAGAAGATGACCAGTAGGAGTGAATTTCCAGAGGAATTTGTTCAAGTATTTAGCAGACCTGCATGGCAAATGACACACACGCACGCTTTCCCGCCGTCCCCGTGTAGACAACGAAATAAGCGCCGCTCGTAGTGGAGGAAGGGACCTTTGTTTAATAGGTAGTGAAATTAAAAATCGTAAATAACAAAACACCAAATTCATGTGTAAAAATTAAGACTTTGATTTAGCTGAAAATGACGCGAGAAATGCTAATGAAATGAAATATTAACTTAAATGCAGATTCGTTTTTTTAAAATACAAAAGCTAATATTTCTCTCATTCAACAAAAATGAATAAGTGATGGTTTGATGGCGGTACTTATGATTCACAGACTTATTTATTGTCACACTTCTTTAGGTTATTGTGCGTGATCACAGATATTTCGTGATTGCAAAGTGTTAGAAATGAACTAAGTTTTGGCCGCAAGAGTGTCATTTCCTTTCAGTTAAAACTATTCATTTCACCTAGCGCGGTGTAGGGAGCTCGACTTGCAATCTGCGGGTCGCGGGTTCGAATCCCCGTCACACCAAACATGCTCGCCCTTTCAGCCGTGGGGGCGTTATAATGTGACGGTCAATCCCACTATTAGTTGGTAAAAGGGTAGCCCAAGAGTTGGCGGTAGATGGTGATGACTAGCTGCCTTCCCTCTAGTCTTACACTGCTAAATTAGGGACGGCTAGCGCAGATAGCCCTGGTTTAGCTTTGCGCGAAATTCAAAACAAACAATCACCTAAAGAAATTTATAAATATCAAAATGACATTCAAAGTGATTTTGTGAAACAAAACACATTATTAATAATGGCTGGAGACGGCTTGAATGGGTAATGAAGCAAAACTTTAATATAAGTTTAACATAACACAGCAACCTGATGATGACAAAACCTTGTCGAAACGTTGTACATTTGCTGTTATGTTAAACTTATATT
>NW_013750946.1:0-1266 GCF_000517525.1 Limulus polyphemus
ATTTTGTATATCTTGTGGAGACTGTTAATTGTGGCATGGACGTTGTTAACTATTTTGTATATCTTGTGGAGACTGTTAATTGTAACATGGACGTGGTCAACTATTTTGTATATCTTGTGGTGACTGTTAATTGTAACATGGACGTGGTTAACTATTTTGTATATCTTGTGGAGACTGTTAATTGTAACATGGACGTGGTCAACTATTTTGTATATCTTGTGGAGACTGTTAATTGTGGGCAAAAGATATGGTGATTTCTTGTAGGTTCCGGCCAGATTCAAATGAAATATTAAAGTTCAGACCAATTTTTCTGGAGAATGTAGAAGAGAAACTTGAATTTGGTGCTGTGACGAGAAGATATCGTCCCAAATGCTGAAGTGTTAATCATGTATCTGAGATGTGGAATACCACATACACAGCTCAGCAAGAGAGAAAAGAACAACATTCACATGATCTGGCTTGAAGTGTCAAATAGATGTGGGTGACTTCCACATCAGCTGATCTGGACGATCATTAATCATTGCATACCATAACCATGCTTCACAACCATGTACAGATTGGCAGAGGCTGGAAGTGGAGATAGTAATGGGCTCTCTATTACTGTTTGTTATGGAGATGGAAATTAGCTGAGCCGCATGCAGAAGGTGTCATAGTTGGCGAACACCAGGTGTTACCATCAAATTCTATTCGAAAGTTTGATATTGCTCTGATTTAGGAATTTTTTCCGCTGAGTGTTGTTAGCCTTTAAATTTTGTTTGTCTATTTCGGTATCTGTATATCCTCTTTGTAGCATGGTTTGTTTTAGATTCTTAGTGTGTTTTCTGTAGTCCGTTTCATCTGAGCATATTTTCTTTATTCTAAGAGCTTGATTGTAGGTAATGTTTCATTTAGTGTGAGAGGGGTGACAGCTTTTATAGTAAAGGTATCGTGGTCTGTCTGTAGTTTTTTCTACAAGTCAGTGTGTAAAATCCATCTTTTAGAAAGGCAGTGACGTCTAGAAAGTTAATCTGGGGGGGGGGGGCGAGTAACCACAGATTGTTTTGTGAAAGGAGTTTGTGTACGAGATAAATTCTTTAAGTGATTTAAGACCGGCTGTCCAAATGAAAAACATGTCGTCTATGTAACGTTTCCATGTATGAGGTTTACCGGGCTTAGTTGTAAAAGCTGGTTTTCAATATGACCCAAAATAATGTTGGCATAATTGGGAGCCATTTTGGTCATCCTTTGTTAAGGACAACAATAGCCCCACCATTGTCTGCTGGCTTT
>NW_013750947.1:0-1571 GCF_000517525.1 Limulus polyphemus
ATCCACTTCCATAACCGGTTAAATATAGTTCAGTATTGTTGTCCGAACTTTCGATAAAAACATTTCTCGCACCTATTAAACAGGCAAAGCGACGCGACAAAAAGAGAGAGCTTATAAGTCTGCTAGGTACCTGTTATAACCATGTACGCTATAAACCGTGATTTTTCTAACCCTTATCAACCGGAAAATATACGACATTTGACCGGGAACAGTTATAAATTTCGAACGTCAGTGGATTCTCATCGGATATTAATATCTTCCCGAAAGTATTACTGAATTCTCATCGGACATTAATGGTTTTATGAAAATTTTATCTTACTTTGATGGTCCAACAATTCAATGTCTGATAAAGCTAGCTACCTTCTCGGCAAGTGTACGTACATCGACTTCAAGTTAACTGGCTGGATATCAAGGAGACTCTGAAGTAGAAAGAAAATTCGATGTTGTTTGTAAGTTAGTGAAATTGTTCTTTATAAAACTTTGTTTGTGGTAACTATTCGTATTAATTGTTGTTGTAAATTGTACTGTTGTATATATATATTAAAACGTATTTGTGTGAAAAACGAAGATGGTGTGTGTGCCAATCTTGTTGGTAAATAGTATAAATTAATTAAAATATCGGCTTCAACTATTTCAAATTCGCAGTACGTAACATAATAAATTGGGGTCTCATATCCGAGATTTGAATCAGAGACAAAATTATAATTTAAATCGTAATTTAATTTATATTTATCAGTGCCAAAAAGATTTGATCATGTCAGATTATCAAGATTTTCTTGTATCACCTTCCCTACAACAATTAAAGAAATACAGCAAAAATGAATTGCTCGAAATTGCCAAAGTTTTAGAACTAGAAGTTAAAAAGTCAGTGAGAAAGAAATGAACTGAAAAAAGCGTATTATCTAAATACTAGTCGATGGTGATTTGTTGCCTGAGGAAGATTAGGGGAATACTCTAGTGTCCCTACTAGCCAATCGGGTTTGAGTGATAAAAATAGATTAGAGATTCAGCTAAAACTCAAAGAAATCGAGCTTGAAGAAGTGGGTATTGAAGCCGAGAACGAACGAACTAGTATTAAAGTCGAGAAAGAACAAACTCAAATTGAAGCCGAGAAAGAAATTAGGCTGAAAGAAATGAAAATTAGACTTAACTGCGATCGACCAAGGCAAAATAACAACTTTGAACTTAATTGATGTGTTAAAGTACCACAGTTCAATGAATATGAAGTAGATAAATATTTCCAACATTTTAAGAAGGTTGCCCAAACAATGGAATGGCCCCAAGAAAAATGGTAAATCACAAAAAACTTACGCCGTTCTCTCTCTTTAGAAGACTGTACGAATTATGATAAGGTTAAAGCATATATTCTCAAAGCATACGAGTTAGTACTAGAGGCTTATTGCCAAAAGTTTAGAGGTTCTTGCAAACAAGATAATCAAACTTATATGAAATATTCCCACGAAAAAGAGGTTTATTTTGATCGATGGTTTAATTCGATGCATATTAGCGATAGTTTCGATAAACTAAGACAATTATGCCTAGTTGAGGAATTTAAACATTGTGCACGTGAC
>NW_013750948.1:0-2736 GCF_000517525.1 Limulus polyphemus
GACTAGGTTTTTCTACTTTGATAACGGACTTTTAAGCCTTTCTAACACTATATTTTATTAACTTTTATAATGGTATTTTTTAAACTAGATTTTTTCTACTTTGATAACGTTTTTTTTAACCATTTTTCCACTTGATTTTTTTTACTTTGATAACAGGTTTTTAGTTTTACTTCCTCTAGATTTTGTCGACTTTCATAACTGTCTTTTTAAGCCTTCTTATACTAGATTTTTTTTTACTTCGATAACGGGCTTTTTAGTCTTTCTTTCACTAGATTTTAATGACTGAAAGTCGACAAAATCTAATAAAAGAAAACTAAAAACCCGTTTTCAAATAACTGTCTTTTTAAGCCTTCATAGACTTGAATTTATCGACTTTGATAATGGTCTTTTAAGCCTTTCTTACACTATATTTTTCAACACAATCTACTAGAAAACGAACTAAAAGGACCCTTATGAATGTCAATAAAATCTAGTGGAAGGAGAACTAAAAAACCGTTATAACAGTCGAAAAAATATAGTGGAAGAACGACTAAAAAGACCGTCATTAAAGTTAACAAAATCTTGCAGAAGAAGGACTAAATATTCCGTTTTCTAATGACAACAAAATGTAGTGCAAGAAGGACTAAACAGACAATTATGAAAGTCATTAAAATCTAGTGAAAGAAAGACTAAAGGGCCCGTTATCTAAGTATAAAAAATCTAGTATAAGAAGGCTTAAAAAGACAGTTATGAAAGTCGACAAAATCTAGTGAAAGTAAAATTAAAAACCTGTTATCAAAGTAAAAAAAATCAAGTGGAAAAGAGGCTAAAAAAACGTTATCAACGTCGAAAAAATTTAGTTTAAGAAGGATTAAAAATACAATTATAAAAGTTATTAAAATATTGTGTAAGAGAGGCTTAAAAGAACGTTATCAAAGTCAAAAAATCAAGTGGAAAAAGGGATAAAAAACGTTATCAAAGTCGAAAAAATATAGTTTAAGAAATATAAAAAAGACCATTGAAAAAGTTATTCTTTGAAAACGGGTTTTTAGTTTTCTTTTACTAGATTTTGTAGACTTTTATAACCGTCTTTTTCGGCCTTCTTATACTAAATTTTTCTACTTTGATAACGGTCTTTTTAGTCTTTCTTATACTAGATTTTAAAGACTTTCATAATTGTCTTTTTAGTCCTTCCTGTACTAGATTTTGTTGTCATTGATAACGGAATTTTTAGTCCTTCCTCCGTAAGAATTTGTTCACTTTAATGACTATTATTTTAGTGCTTCTTCCACTATATTTTGTCGACTGTTATAATAGTCTATTATTTCTTCTTCCATTAGATTTTGTTAATTTTGATAAAGGTCGTTTTAGTCTGTTTTCCATTAGATTTCGTTGACTTTGAAAACGGGTTTTTAGTTTTCTTTTATTCGCCTAGTCTATGAAGGCTTAAAGACGGTTATGAAAGTCGACAAAATCGAATAAAAAAAAACTAAAAACCCGGTTTCAAATTAAAAAATCTAATGGAAAACGGAATAAAAAGACCGTTATCAAAGTTAACAAAATCTAGTGGAAGAAGGACTAAAAGACTATCATAACAGTCGACAAAATATAGTGGAAGAAGGACTAAAATAATCGTCATTAAAGTTAACAAAATCTTGCGGAGGAAGGTATAAAAATTCCGTTATCAATGACAACAAAATCTAGTATATAAAAGACTAAAAAGACAATTTTCAAAGTCTTTAAAATCTAGTGTAAGAAAGACTAAAAAGACTGTTATCAATTTAAAAAATATATATAGTCTAAGAAGGCTTAAAAAAAGTTATCAAAGTCGACAAAATTTAGTGGAAGAAAAACTAAAAACTGGTTTTCAAAGTCAAGAAAATCAAGTGGAAAAAGGTCTGAAAATACAGTTATCAAAGTCGAAAAAACCTAGTTTAAGGAAGATAAAAAAAGACCATTATAAAAGTTATTAAAATATATTGTATGAAAGGATTAAAAGGCCATTTTCAAAGTCGATAAAATCAAGTCTATGAAGGCTTAATAAGAAAATTATGAAAGTCGATAAAATCTAAGAGAAGAAAAACTAAAAAAACCGTAATCAAAGTCAAGAAAATCAAGTGGAAAAAGGGCTAAAAATATCGTTATCAAAGTCGAAATAATCTAGTTTAAGAAGGATAAAAAGACCATTATAAAAGTAATTAAAATATAGTGTAAGAAAGGATTAAAAGGCCATTATCAAAGTCCATAAAATCTATTCTATGAATCCCTAAACAGACCGTTATGAAAGTCGACAAAATCTAATAAAAGAAAACTAAAAACCCGTTTTCAAAGTCAACAAAATCTAGTGGAAAACGGACTAAAACGACCGTTATCAAAATTAACAAAATCTAGTGGAAGAAGGAATAAAAGACTATTATAACAGTCGACAAAATATAGTGGAAGAAGCACTAAAATAATCGTCATTAAAGTTAACAAAATTTTGCGGAGGAAGGACTAAAAATTCCGTTATCAATGACAACAAATTCTAGTACAAGAAGGACTAAAAAGACAATTATAAAAGTTATTAAAATATAGTGTTAGATAGGCTTAAAAGTCCGTTATCAAAGTCGAAAAAACCTAGTCTATGAAGGCCTAAATGACGGTTATGAAAGTCGAATAAAATTTTTTCGACTTTGATAACGGACTTTTAAGCCTATCTAACACTATATTTTAATAACTTTTATAATGGTCTTTTTAATCTTTATTAAACTAGATTTT
>NW_013750949.1:0-1232 GCF_000517525.1 Limulus polyphemus
GCTCTATATATACTTTCCACGGTGCCTTCCCATCGGATTCCTATGGCTTCCTTCACACTGGATCACCCCTATTGCTGACATTCATATCTGGGATGTGACTTCTAACAGGACTGAAGATGTCTGCATTAGGGTCTAGCTGCGGGGTCTGGAAGGGGCTTGCCGTTGTCTGGAGCTGATTAAGTCAATGGTTAATGTATCCTTCTTGTGTAAAAGACAATAGATCATCCTTTAATCTATTTAAATCGCTTTGAAATTTACTAATGTTTTGTATTTGTACTTCTTGCCACTGTTGTTGACTTTCCTGCAACTGTTGGAGACTTTCTTCCTGTTTCGTTTCTTGTTCTAGTTGCCACTGCTGTAATCTCTCTTCTTGTTTCTTTTCTCGTACTTCTTGTTTCTTTTCTTTTTCCTCCAACAACTGCTGTAATCTCCTTCTTGTTTCTTTTCTCGTTCTTCTTGTTTCTTTTCTTTTTCCTTCAACAACTGCTGTAATCTCTGTTCTTGTTTCTTTTCTGGTTCTTCTTGTTTCTTTTCTTTTCCTTCAACAACTGCTGTAATCTCTGTTCTTGTTTCTTTTCTCGTTCTTTTTGTTCCTTTTCTTATTTATTTTCTCGTTCTTCTTATTTCTTTTCTCGTTCTTTTTGTTTCTTTTCTTATTTCTTTTCTCGTTCTTCTTGTTTCTTTTTTTTTCCTCCAACAACTGCTGTAATCTCTTTTCTTGTTTATCTTCTCGTTCTTCTTGTTTCTTTTTTCCCTCCAACAACTGCTGTAACCTCTTTTCTTGTTTATCTTCTCGTTCTTCTTATTTCTTTTCTCGTTCTTCTTGTTTCTTTTCTTTTTCCTCCAACAACTGCTGTAATCTCTTTTCTTGTTTATCTTCTCGTTCTTCTTATTTCTTTTCTCGTTCTTCTTGTTTCTTTTCTTTTTCCTCCAACAACTGCTGTAATCTCTTTTCTTGTTTATCTTCTCGTTCTTCTTGTTTCTTTTGCTGTTCTTTATTGCTGCCATCAAGTCTGCTAAGCTGTAGTTTGATTTGCCACCTCTCGTTTCCATCTTCTTTTTTTATCCCGCTTCTGACACCAGTTTGTTATGTCTCTGGTCGTTAGTTAAGTTTCCGTAAAAATTATTTCCGAAGAAACTTTAGCGATCCAAATCCTTTCTTAAATAAAACTGGTTTATTCTTTCTGCATACAACTTTGCAATACACTTAATTTCCACAGTCACGCTATAAC
>NW_013750950.1:0-1229 GCF_000517525.1 Limulus polyphemus
TTGGGTCCCCTTTTAGCACAACATGTACTGCAGGTCATGTACCATTCTTCCACATCTTGCCTCATACCTATCCAATAAAATCTCTGTCATAGATGACTCAATGTCTTCTTAACTCCGAGATGTCCTCCTGTTAAACTATCATGGGACTGATGCAGCACAACTTCCCGTAACTTTCTCGGTATAACTGTTTGCCAGGTCGTCACTTTCCCATCTCCTGAGAATAATACTATCTTCAAGCTTCAATTGGTCCCATTGTGCCCAATAGTTCTTTGTCACAGGGCTTAAGCTAGACACTTTCTACCAAGCAGGGTGCAAAACACTTGCTTGTAGAAAAATCGATTATTGGCTTCAAATCTTGGTCTTTCTCCTGCTCTGCTTTAATATGTATATTTGGTTCCACTTCACCATCATGAACTCTTTCAGTCACTTTGACTTCAGCTTGATGACACCTGGTTAGTTCAACCTCTCTTTTAACACTTACTGGAATTTGGCCTTTGTTGTTCCCAAACGCCATTTTATCAAAATTAATTACACACTTCCTCGGTAGTAAATAGTCCAATCCTAATATACATTGGTCTTCTATGTCAGCCAAGTATACTTTCTGTCTGTTCTTCATGTCCATGAGCACAATAGTTACCCACGCTAGTCCCCACAACCTTGCATAATGTCCTATCACACCACAGAGCTTCTGTATGGCTTCTGGTACTCCTTTGTGATCCAGCACCTTGACACTCACAAGGGTTTGCTGAGATGCAGAATCTATGACAAAGTCACACCTTTGGCCATCCAGCTTCCCTGTCATGTAGACATTATGTGTGCTTGCCATTTTACACTTAGCTGTTGGGACTTTCACGATGGGGATTGGTGGGCATCCCTCAACACCAACCACTACTGATTTCCCGAAGCTGACTTATTGGTAGTATTCTTCTTACACTGGCTCCTCATATGTCCTTGCTCTCCACAGTTCCAACAGCCTTTCTGGGTAGTAGCCTTTCCTACCATGGCATCTTCCCTGTTTTGAAGTTTCCAGCATTGAGCTCTCTTGTGCCCCGGTTTGTTACAGTGCCATCAAAGTCCCTCAAATCTCTCCAAAAGCTGCCTTCTTCTGGCTTTGAATCCCACTTCTGACACCAATTTGTTACTAATCTGCTTGTTTGATAATTTCCCATAAAAATTCTTCTCGAGAAACTTCAGCGAGACAAGTCCTTTCTTAATCAAAACTAGTTTAT
>NW_013750951.1:0-1231 GCF_000517525.1 Limulus polyphemus
CATTATTTTAACGACTGTCCATAGGAAGTATAGTAACAATGTCAAGATTTAATTATGTTAAGACCATTATTTTGCATATTTTAGCATCTATACTAATTTATTTAGCTACATAATAAATGTGATTAATCACTATTATGTAATAGCAACACTTACCATTTTTCATAAATATTTGAGGACTGAACTTTATTGGACACATGTCGACAACGGTAATAAGCATATTATATACAATAATGTCCACACACACACACATGCACAGACGAATGCGGTCCTTGCAGTACTTTTTGATTGTAAGACGTCATTGGACAATTCTTATTGATGAGTTTTTTTATGTTGAGATTATGTGGAGGCAGTAGATTAAAATATTCTCCTTTTTCATTTCGACCAATGTAAATACAGACCCAGTGCTACCACATTTATGACTAGAATCCAGGTTTATGATGTATAATGCCCGCTAATTCGTCAAATTTTGAGTAATGGGATATTATGAATAAACATTTAATGTTTTGTATCACTATGTAATGTGAATGAAGTATGTTTATTGACTTTTAAGTTTCAGTAACATACAAAAACTCTAGTTAAAGTATGGTGAACCATTTATGAATAAAATATATGATTATGTAGAGTTTGAACCATTTATTTTCAATATTTACTATTATGTAGATACATAGCAACAATGTATTATAATTGACTTTCATGTTAATGAAAGATTTCTGCCTCTTCTTTCTACCCATTGGCCCCTCAGTGGCACAGAATGTCTGCGGACTTACAATGCTAGAAACCGGGTTTTGATACAGGTGGTGGGTCGAACACAAACAGCCAATTGTGTAGCCTTGTGCTTAACTTCAAACAAACTATCTACCCATTGATGACGTGTTGAGACAATGAGGTCATCATATTTCGTTTATAGAAACACTGTCTGTATGGGTGTGATCACGAGCGGATATTTGTACAGTCAAAGTTTACCTCGTTTGACGTCAGTGTCCACACAGAATATGTAATAATAGTTGTCTCCTTGACTTTTGAAAGCGAAGCAGCAGGTGTCCAACAGAACATTGTCTGAAACAGGATATATGAACACTTTAGAAATTTATTCCTTACTTTCACAAGGTTTTTGTATGCGAAAGAAGTTTGGAGGTGTTTTTACCCGTAATTGACTGCCTGATCATGCAGAAAAACAATTATACATCATCAACATGGATCCGATAAATGTGGTAGCACTGGGTCTGTATTT
>NW_013750952.1:0-1643 GCF_000517525.1 Limulus polyphemus
TGCTATTCATACATACAGAAAATACATTACAGGAAGTATTACTACAAAAACAATAAATATTAAAATAAACATGTTAAAAAGGTAATTGACGTGAACAAATTGGAAACGACATAAACACTTGAAAAATTAGCTAGATATATAAATTTCTCAAAACGACTTTCCAAATGCGCCAATAAAGATTTAGACGCTGGAAACATTCTTAAACGATAATTACCTAAAGTGAACACACCATGTGTGAGTGGAAATTTTCAAAATCAAAGTAAAGTTGATTGTCACGTAAAACAGACAACTGTTTGTAACGATAAATAGTCTCGTGCATTTTCTAAATATTCAAATTTCCTATACACTTCTAAAAGAATTCATAGAAACGAAATCAATAAAGGCACACAATATTGCGAATTGTATTTCTAATTTAAAATAGTTATTCTGGTGTTTGATATCGTTAGGTGTTAACCATAACAAATCTTGTTGTACGAAATAGCTTATATAAATAGTGTTCAGAACATAGTGAAAACGCGTTGATCTATAGCTAATTATAAAAAAATATAGTTTGCTGTAGGAAATCATCTAAACCAAATAACTAGGATTAACCTTTAAATACACTAATAACAGTAAATACCAAAGGAAAACATGCTATATCATACTTACACAAAATACATTAAAATAAAGAGTATTACGACAATAACAATAAATATTAAAATAAACATGTTAAAAATGTAATTGACGTGAACAAATTGGAAACGACATAAACACTTGAAAAATTAGCTAGATATATATATTTCTCAAAACGACTTTCCAAATGCACCAACAAAGATGTAGACGCTTTAAACATTCTTAAACGATAATTAACTAAAGAGAACATACCATGTGTGAGTGGAAACTAGCAAAATCAAGGTAATGTTGATTATCACGTTAGACACAATTGTTTGTAACGATAACTAGTCTCGTGCATTTTCTAAATATTCAAATTTCATATACACTTTAAAAAAATATATAAACAAAATCAGAAAAGGCTGTTCGGAATATTGTATTAGAAATACAATTAAAATAGTTCTTCTTGTGTTTGATATCGTTAGGTGTTAACCATAATAAATCTTGTTGTACTAAATAGCTTATATAAATAGTGTTCAGAACATAGTGAACGGAGAGACTAAACGCGTGAATCTAAAGCTAAATATAAAAAATATATAGTTTGCTGTACGAAATCTTCTAAATCAATTAACTAGGATTAAGCTTTATATACACTAATAACAGTAAATACCAAAGGAACACATGCTATATCATACTTACAGAAAATACATTAAAGAGGTTACGGAAGGAGTATTACCAGAAAACAATAAATATGAATAGAAACATGTTAAAAACGGTAATAAACGTGAACAAACTGGAAACGATGTAAACACTTGAAATATTAGCTAGATATATATATATATTTTTGAAAACGAATTTCCAAATGCGCCAACAAAGATGTAGACGCTGGAAACATTGTTAAACGGTAATTAACTAAAGAGCACAAAACATGTGTGAGTGGAAATTAGAAAATCAAAGTAATGTTGATTATCACGTAAAGCACACAATTGTTTGTAACGATAAATAGTATCGTGCATTTTCTTAAAATTCAAATTTTCTATACACTTCTAGAA
>NW_013750953.1:0-1231 GCF_000517525.1 Limulus polyphemus
GCTGCAGCAAATGCATCAATTAAACTATCCAAATTTAAGGTATTAAGTATGTCTTTTTCAATACTGAATATTGCCAAGTTGCTAAGTCGTTATTGAGGTTATCAAGTATGTAAGAATTAGTTTCAGCTTGCTGAAGGAACTTTCACAACTAGCAATAGAAACCCCAATTGTTAACAAAATCTGCAATGCAATTCTTAAATTTGGTAAAACATCTTCACCATATGAAATTATAAATGTTAGCAAATCAGTTGCAACCATTGGTTCAGGGAAGTCAGTCTGTCTTCTTTTACTTATTACTCTTTAATTTCTCTGTACAATTCTGGTCCATCAATATCACCTGGATAGCTCTTTGCTAAGTGAGAACATTTTTCTTGCAAGTTTCCATCTTCAAAATCTCCAGAAACAATATTTTGCACATCTAGTAGAAATCCAAACCATGAATATAAATCTTGTAAGCGAGAAAACTTTCCTGTTATTTCTGTAATCAAGCGATCAATAACATCCTTCATGATACGATAAATTTACTGTTCAGCAGTCAATTCAGCATCAGCTGCATTTTCATCTGGCATTCATTTACGACATATTTTTCTTCTTTCAATGGTCAATCCCCATCTTTCACGTTGATTCTTGCCCACTTTAAGTGCTTCTTGACAGGACTTTTCATGTGATTCTATCAATTTCTCTTTCAAAGAATCAAGATCAGCAGCTGCTTCTCCAAAGTACATTTTTGGGTCCTGAAGATGTTTCTGCACTTGATTGATAGATGATAAAAGATTTCCCCAAAAATGCAAAAGTACAAGAAAATCAAATGTAAGCATGCGTTTCAGAATATTATGAGCACCACATTTTGTTTCAGCCGTGTTGCCATTCTCACTTAATTGTTTTAACAGTCCTAGCAGTTCATCCAGGTTTTCATGTACAACTTTTACTGCCTTTTCTCTTGCACTCCACCGTGTTCCTGATTCACACCTGCTGCAGTTCGTCCTGTCAAGTTGTTGAATGAACAAAGAAATTATAAATGGCTTCAATTATACCAAAAAAGGTAATAACTGTTGTTTACTGATTTGCAGCATGAAAACATGCTAAGTTCAAACTATGATTGTCACAGTTTATAAACACTGCTTTTGGATTTTTGTTCAGAATTCTTTGTTGAACGCCTGATAGACGAACTGACATGACAGCAGTATTATCATAACATTGTGAACAACAATCACTCAATAAAATTCCATCT
>NW_013750954.1:0-1229 GCF_000517525.1 Limulus polyphemus
CATATTATTATACATTTCTTTCATCATAAGCTCTTAGGAAAAAAATCATTATTTAACTACAAACAGGTCAATTTACTTTAAGTATTTAAGCATTTTAGTATTGAGCGAAAGGCCTCGTCGGCACTGGATATAGCAAACATATTATTATACATTTCTTTCATCATAAGCTCTTAGGAAAATCATTATTTAACTACAAACAGGTCAATTTATTTTAAATAAAATCAAACCAGTTAATTTATTCCACTGAGAATTGCGCTCAACTCGTAGTCTAAGGGTTGTGGGTACGAATCCCCGTGCCACCAAACATGCAAGCCCTTTCAGCCGTGGGAGGCGTTATAATGTGACGGTCAATCCCACCATTCGTTGGTAAAAGAGTAACCCATAAGTTGGCGGTGGGTGGTGATGACTCGCTGCCTTACCTCTAGTCTTACACTGCTAAATTAGGGACGGCTAGCGCAGAAGGCCTCATGTAGCTTTGCGCGAAATTAAAAAAACAAACAATCCACTGGGACTTAATATTGGTCGAAAGTCCTCGTCGTCACTGGATATAGCAGACATATTATTATACATTTCTTTGACTCATAAACTCTTAGAAACAATGAAATTTAAACCAATAAGTCAAACTATTAAATTTTTTAGCAAAATCAAAATTAAGAAAGCTTACTTTGTTCTTTAAAGAAATCAAAGTTAATAAAATAGTTTTTTTTCAATAAAACTTGTTTAAAGAAATTTTTTCATGTTGTCACCCATAAAATGTATGTCATCAATTTGTTTGTTGATACTTGTGTAGGTAAATTATGTTCGTTTTTTCTTAAATAAAATGTGCAACTACAAGTTAACACTTTTGTGTGTGTTTTAAGTAAAATGTGCAACTATAAGTTAACACTTTTCGTTCTTGTTTTCAGTAATTTTTGCCATAGTTTTAACTTGGTTATTGTAAGTAACATTATAGTAAGTACAGATATATATACAGATGACTTTAACACCTAAATGATATGTCAAGACACTGATGAAATGTCATTCGAAACAGAGATCTGTATCACATGTTAAGAAAGAGATGTCATCTGTATTAACAGTACTTCAATAGATGTAATAATATACACGTTTAGGAAATATATCTTGACTGTTTTGCATAAACGTGCCTCTTGGGAATCATTTAATCACATTTTTATATGTATATATATATATAAAAAGGTGCAACAAACAGGACGTACATTTGGTATGTTACA
>NW_013750955.1:0-1230 GCF_000517525.1 Limulus polyphemus
ACGTTACTTTTACTTTAGTTACGTTTCTTATGTTCTGAAAACAATGCTACCTTTACTTTAGTTACGTTTCTTGTGCTCTGAAAACAATGCTACTTTTACTTTAGTTACGTTTCTTGTGCTCTTTCGTTTACCTATTTCTTTAAGGAATTTGGTTTTTCATGCTGCTTATACAAAGGCTATGTTTATATATATATACATCATTATTAGAAAAAGAATTATCGCTAAATAAAAAAGCTATGTAGGGCTGGCTACTGAACTCGAAAAAAGGAATCGAACAATAGGATTGGAAGTGGACGTATCACTTGATCCTGCTAATGATCACTAAACAGTCTCGACTTTCTATGGAGAACAAAATCCCTACAATACTGGTTTCCCTATTTTGTCTATCGAAAGCTGTGTGTTTGAATAGAATCTCAGCTTTCATCATTATACCTTTCCTTTAGTTAACTTTAGAATACTATTTTTATGACTAGTTTACAATAGAGTAACATTTTACGAAGGAAATTCTGGTTCTATTTGTTTTCCAGTGATAGAATGTATTCTAAAGCTTTATAAATTTTGCAAACAATAATAATAAAATAGCTAGTCAAAGATCGCCAAGACTGTTTTACTCCATCAAATGATGACAAAATTATAGTTCTTGCTAGAACTAGGTAGGTGCTAGGCCTGTTGAAGAAAAATGATGATGAACGAAAATAAGAAATCTCAGTTTTGGCTATTAACCGATTTTCAACTTTGAGACGCTCTGGATAACTGAAAAGCGCCATATACACCGGAGATATAGCAACTGTGACAGGTAGCTCTTTTTATTTAGCTTCTGATGACCTGTAGAGAAGAAAATCCAGATGGCTTTTGTATTGCTTTAAAACGGTCGTCCATGTCATCCCTAGATAGAGAGTACTAGCGCCCTCTCCAATATATTTAATAATAAATGAGCGAAAAAAAAAACATAAAAAATACTAGTTCAAGCTTTGAAGTTAAAGAAAAATGAATCATCTAAATTATCGAGAAAGTTAGATCTTGAGAAAATCCGGTAACATGTTTTATAAAAATCATTAATGATCAAAATCCCCATTTTTTTCTCACATACGTTAAGACAACGTTGTGTAGTTATGCTATAGTTAAAATGAAGCAGGAATTCGGGCATATTTAGCGACTTCATTAGAGGGACTGTGACAGATGTTGCAACGTTTCTTGCTCTTCGTTTGTTTGTTTGGAATTAAGCACAAA
>NW_013750956.1:0-3003 GCF_000517525.1 Limulus polyphemus
CCACATGATGTACATGTGGTGCTTGTATAGTTAGTGTACCACATGATGTACATGAGGTGCTTGTATAGTTAGTGTACCACATGATGTACACACGGTGTTTGTATAGTTAGTGTACCACATGATGTACACACTGTGTGTGTATAGTTAGTGTACCACATGATGTACATGCGGTGTTTGTATGGTGAGTGTACCACATGATGTACATGTGGTGTTTGTATAGTTAGTGTACCACATGATGTACACACGGTGTTTGTATAGTTAGTGTACATGTACATCATGTGGTACACTAACTATACAAACACCACATGTACATCATGTGGTGGTGTTGTATAGTTAGTGTACCACATGATGTACACACGGTGTTTGTATAGTTAGTGTACCACATGATGTACACAGGTTCGGTTACTTTAGATCACAATTTGACAAGACAAATTATTTTTCCTTCTTTGTTATTACAATACAATCTGTGATAATATCTCTTTAAAAATCACCACTATACACTCTTTATGGCTGAACTAGCAATCATGCAGTGTAGATCTATCTATATACCTATTTAAGTCAAACTGCATTTTGGATATGTAGTTATGACCCGATCGAGGCCTAGAATGTTCCATAAAGTACAAGATATTATGATACAATAATGCTCAATTAAAACAATGAGAAAAACTTAGAAGGTTCTAGTAACATGATGCAATAATATAACAATCACCAATTCATAACCAGCGAACTACACAACATTTGATTCGTAAACAAACCTGCAATAAACTATCGCTTCTAAAAATAACTAAATTCAACACTCACTCTACTTAAACTATATAAATCATAACACTCGCACTAAACTTAATCTGAAACAGTTGGGTATGTCTAACAATGTGGTACACTAACCATACAAACACCACATGTACATCATGTGGTACACTAACTATACAAACACTGTGCCTGTGTGGGCTTTGACAAAAAGGAGACAATTATTTAAAGCTCTGGATACAACTGTGATAACCAACAGTGTAATGAACAAATAGACTGTGTGTTGTTTGTTTATTGTTGAAATTTATCACCAACAAGTCACAGACACCTACTGTAAAGAATCCTGCCCATACATAAAAACATGACACACAGTGTTTGTGTTTATATAGTCAGTCTAATACTTGATGTACACACGGTGTTTGTATAGTTAGCCTAGCAATATTTCTAATATGTACTTTAAGAAAGATTTTAGTGGTGCTCAAACAACAATTCTTTATTTTTAAAATTTCTGATTGATCTCTGGAATTCTGATTCAACATCAAATCACAAATTGTAGAATTATTCAAGTTAGTAATTAAAAAATAACAATTGACTAAAATTATAGATTGTAATATGAAGAGAAACCAAGTACAAATTATGCTTTTTATTAGATTAGCTTATTTAAACTTACTTGCTTTGTAAATCATCAAATCTAATATTTGCAACAAAATGTACAGCCGAGGATACATTGATAACTCTCGTCCTCATACTATTTTCTCCCGTCTGATGTAGTCGGGGTAGCAAAAGCTGTGTCAGAAAACAGTGGGAGAGGTAGTTGGTTGCGAAATGTGACTCAAATCCATCGTCAGTGAGTTTGTAAGGCTCGAACATTACACCAGCTGTAAAACATGAGGTGTAACGTAACTACACAAAAATACTGGCTGTAGTTTTGTTGATGTAAATATTTGTTATAAAAATATTTAATGTTGCATGTATCTTTAACAAGAACATCTCACGTTATAATAATAACAGTCACAAAACACATTTTATAATAAGTTTCACAATTGAACTTTAATTAAAGTGAGGAAACACATTGTAGATCATCTTTTTAAAATATAAAAATAATAAAAACATTCTTAATTAATACATATTATATTTTTGTATATTGTATGTTTTTTATAATTTTCTTCAAATGGTTTTTTTGTTCATGAAAATTTCAGAATATAATCAATTAGTATTCAAATAATGGATCACTATTAGCATGATTGTTTCCTTCATGGTAAATATAAACAAACTTGTTACCGTTGTTAATTAGTAAATGAAGTGGATCGCCAGTCTTAAGAAACCTGTCTGCAAATTCCTTCACTGACTGCATGGACAACAGGTTAAGCCTCCATATTTCCACTGAAACAACAGTCATTAAAATTACTTGACTATTTTTGTTTTTTATGTATTTCATAATCACTACCTAAAGATATTCACGTTCATTGAATCATGAGATTGGAATACACATATTTTCTTCCACAATAACTAAGTTTACTTTTGCCACAACAATTTTTAAAATGCTAAAGTTACATCTACCAGGTCATGAAACCTTTTGAAAAATTTACTTTCTTTTTGGGCTTAAGGGTTTGTTAGTCCATTGAAACCCCTATCTAGATCCTCCCCTGAAAATACAAAAAAAGATCACAACTATACAGAGAAACTGTTTCCATCAAGTTGACAGTGTTAAGTGACCCAAGTGTCTTAAGTCATTGGGTTCCCAAACCTTTTTCACTGAAAACACCCTAACACACTTACTTTGATTTGCATGACAACCCTGCTGCAACATGCAATATTTTTATGTGGTTTCTTTTTTATGTTTGTAATTATTTTTCATTTATTGAAACTCTTGTGAACCCCTCCCCCAAGCAACTTGCCATGACACACAGCTTGGAACCACTGTATAAGTAGTACAATATTAAAAAGGATGACGTAATCTTCACCAGAACTAAAACTGTCTTTAGTAGTACAATATTAAAAAGGATGACGTAATCTTCACCAGAACTAACACTGTCTTTAGTAGTACAATATTAAAAAGGATGACGTAATCTTCACCAGAACTAATGCTGTCTTTAGTAGTACAATATTAAAAAGGATGACGGTAATCTTCACCAGAACTAACACTGTCTTTAGTAGTACAATATTAAAAAGGATGACGTAATCTTCACCAGAACTAACACTGTCTTTAGTAGTACAATATTAAAAAGGATGACGTAATCTTCACCAGAACTAACA
>NW_013750957.1:0-4718 GCF_000517525.1 Limulus polyphemus
ACCTGAAGACGAATAAAGTTGTCACTAGCGTTTGGTCCGTGTTACCTGAAGACGAATAAAGTTGTCACTAGCGTATGGTACGTGTTACCTGAAGACGAATAAAGTTATCACTAGCGTTTGGTCCGTTTTACCTGAAGACGAATAAAGTTATCACTAGCGTATGGTCCGTGTTACCTGAAGACGAATAAAGTTATCACTAGCGTATGGTCCGTGTTACCCGAGGACGAACCGAATCCTGCTTACGTGTTGGGGAATGAAGTCTAATAGAAATTAGAAAATAAAACTGGTTCCTTAAAAACAGGCCAATCACTGAATCGAGAGAAATTATCTTGATTAAAAAACGTTTACATAAAGCTTAGTTTAGATGGCTTTAAAAAAAAACATCTTGTTTTAACAAATTTCGTCTACATTACAGCTAATTTTAGAATAAGCTGTTTGACATGGAGCATTTGAAAATTACTTTTGCTTTGGTAATTAGCGCCTCCGAAATTTGAGACTACTTTTACCAGCCAGACAGTTGTGAAAGGAGAGCAAACAGTTTTAAAATGTGAAGCTGAAGGAGATCGACCAGCGGTTGTCAAGTGGCAGAGAGACAAACATCCTTTGAACTTGGAGACAGAAAACAGGTTTAATGTTTCTTTCTGGATATCGCAAATGAAATAGAAATATTTGTATTCTGTATTTTATAGCAAAGCTACTTAGACTATTTATCGTCTCCCCTAATTTGGATAAGTTGACCAGGGGGAGGGTAGCCTGTCAGCAGCATCTTGCCACCCACAATCTACATGAAGGACGAAATAATAAATATTTTTTTTTTCTGTAATGCAAAGGGCCACACAGTAAAAGCTAATAACTCAATATTACAGTGACTTGTTCTACTTTACAAAGCGTCTTTCTTGAATATCTTATTCATTCCGTGTAGCTTTGCGCGAAATTCCAAAACAAACAAACAAACAAACTAATTCAACAAAATATGCAGCTGTTTATTTAGCTATCTATCTAATCAGGACTTAGTTCGGAGGGCTATCTGTGCTAACCGTCCCTAATTTAGCAGTGTAAGACTAGAGGGAAGGCAGCTAGTCATCACCACCCACCGCCAACTCTTGGGCTACTCTTTTACCAACGAATAGTGGGATTGACCGTCACATTATAACGCCCCCACGGCTGAAAGGGGCGAGCATGTTTGGTGTGACGGGGATTCGAACCTGCGACCCGCAGATTCCGAGTCGAGCGCCTTAACCACCTGGCCATTAATTAGTGAGCTTATATTGAAAGGAAAGAAAATAAGCATTGAAATGCGTTAATTAATTAATTAATGGCGGCCACTGCTAGTTTTTTTTTTTTCCTGTGAACTCCCAGTAGAGCATAGGGCCGCAACAACACCTCACCAACGGAAAGTTGTTGAGGCCACTGCAGTAGTATTAAATATATTTTTGTTTCTATGTTTTCAAACGGTCCATAACATACTACTTCCAAGTATTAACCTAAGTTACTTTGATTATTATATCTATTTTCTGAAACTTTCGTGAGTCCATCTTTTCACACACCACAAAATAAAACTATAAAACGGATATTTTTGCACATCATAATGATATCCAAGAGGTCTCCAAGAAGAAAAATGTTTTTCATAGTTTGAATAAAACGACTCTCGTCTCTGTCAAAGTTTCATGGCTATGCGCATATGAAAGAAGAATTTGAAGACGACCACAGAAGAAGAAATTATTAAGCTTCTGCTAAACTCGTGTAATTCGCCCATTTATTAGCATCTCATGTTTCAGTGCAAAACATCATTTCAAAAAAAAGTTCTAAGAAAATATAACTCTCATTATGGAACTGAATCATCAAACCCTAAGAGAAATATAGTAATTTAGTGTCATATGGTTTTTAGCCCTATTAATATGACCTGGAGCTTGAGTTGGTGTGATTTTAAACACGATGAAAATGCGTAAGGTTTATGATAGTGTTAGGTGGTTTTTAAGCACTATAAAAGAGGCACAAGGCTCGAGTTAGTGTCACGTTCTTTAAACACTATAAAAGAGGCACAAGGCTCGAGTTAGCGTCACGTTCTTTAAACACTATAAAAAAGCATAATGCTTAAGTAAGTGTGATGTGTTTTGAGTTATATAAAGAAGATAAAACTCGAATGCATACTTTTCTGTGGAGTTACATAATAAATAGAATATAAATTGTTACAAACCTTGTGAAAGTAAGTTTACTGGCATTGTCGTCGTCTTAAACTTAATGAAGTGTGAAATTTATAAGGTGCATTGAAACCGTTTCTAATATGTTGTTTTCCTACTGAAAGTCGTTTCATAGAAATTCTCTATAATGCGATAAAAGTTGTATAAAACTCCTTGTCACGTGGACAAGATAAAATATCTATTCAGAAGCGAAGAAATGCCCCAGTTTCAATATAAAAACCCCTATTCTGTGAGAAGAATATCCCAAAACACATTCTATTGTAAGACCCCCCCATAAAATGAAATAAAATCACAGCGAAGTCTCCTTTCATAAGTGAGACTTTGCAAAGAACTGGAGATCAGATTAGCGTGAAAATAATCCGCTTTCAAACATTGTTCTCAAATCACACCAGGTGCACCACTAGCTGAGTACTCGGTATGTGGACTACAGAAAGGAAAATGTTGAAGACAGAAGAGTAGTGGTGAAATTATAAGCACATTATCTATTTCTATGGAAGGTTTGATCACGTGTCATCATCTCCCCCCGCCAAAAAAAACCGTTATCACTAAAAGGTTTGTGGGTTTGATGGAGGTAAAAACCAGCATAATGATTTGAAACAACTCGCTGAAACTTCCCGACACCATAACTCTGGACTATAATAATTCCAATATGAGGTTAATTATGTTCTCAATATGAGGTTAATTTAGTTCTCACTAAAAGGTATGTGGATTTGAAGGAGGTAAAAACCAGCATAATGATTTGAAACAACTCGCTGAAACTTCCCGACACCATAACTCTGGACTATAATAATTCCAATATGAGGTTAATTCTTAGCCTCTTGAAACTATAAAGCATTCTCTCAGATGTACCAGACATGAGTAATGTATTGATGACCTCATTTTACAACCCAAAAGGATATTTAGGCAATTTTCGTAAGGTTTAACTGTTTTCTTCTTCTCGAAACTTCTTTTTTTCCACATGGAAAATAAGAATGACCCATAAAAAAGAAATATTTCCCACCATTTATCATCCTTCTCAAAGCACAGCCGGTTTCACTATCCTACACAATATAAAATTAAATTTTGTTCGTGTAAACCTTCTGTTTGACTTGATGCTCAAAGATCAGTTTCACGAATGCGTCAAGCTTGAGCAGATAGAGTAAGAACACTAGCGTGAACATGTGGACAATTTAACACATTTTCTTCGATTTTCACTGTTCATCAATCTTCAATGCCAAAAACAGTATTTGAAAAGTATTATATTTCATTTACACCCGAATTCTCTGTTAGGCCCTTGCATGGCCAGGTGGTTAGGGCACTCGACTCGCAATTCGATGATGACACTCGAAACCGTGACTTATGGAAAGTCTTGATTTTCTTCAATATGAAAAGAACCTCGTATTTTAAAATTTGATATAAAATAGTGCTGAGGCCACACATGACATCTGGGGGAAGAGAAGTTTGAGTACATTATTCCCTAGGCCCGGCATGGCCAGGTGGTTAGAGCCCCGGCATGGCCAGGTGGTTAGGGTGCTCGACTCGCAATCTGTGGGTCGCGGGTTCGAATCCCCGTCCCACCAAACATGCTCGCCCTTTCAGCCGTGGGGGCGTTATAATGTGACGGTCAATCCCACCATTCGTTGGTAAAAGAGTAGCCCAAGAGTTGGTGGTGGGTGGTGATGACTAACTGCCTTCCCTCTAGTCTTACACTGCTAAATTAGGGACGGCTAACACAGATAGCCTTCGTGTAGCTTTGTGCAAAATTCATAACAAACAAACAAACATAATTCTCTGTTATGACGCTCATTCTATCCAGACGAGAATACAAGCCGAATTGACCAAGTTATTTTTTGTGACACATTTCATATAAGTATCTTAAGACACATTTTCAGTTCTGCAACTCACTTGGCCTAACGACGCTCGAAGACTGAGCGAACATCCTCACTTACACCATGCACGTGTAATTAATTATACATTTGTCTTTTTGGAAACCCATTATTCTGAAGCGTGGGGCGCAAGTGATTAGGATAGAATCAATAGTGCAATAATGCAAAACTAAAGTGACCTCTTGGGGGCGCAAGTTATTAAGGTAGAATCAATAGCGCAATAATGCTAAACTAAAATAACCTCTTGGGGGTGCAAGTTATTAAGGTAGAATCAATAGCGCAATAATGCTAAACTAAAATAACCTCTTGGGGGCGCAAGTGATTAGGGTAGAATCAATAGCGCAATAATGCTAAACTAAAATAACCTCTTGGAGGCGCAAGTGATTAGGGTAGAATCAATAGCGCAATAATGCTAAACTAAAATAACCTCTTGGGGGCGCAAGTGATTAGGGTAGAATCAATAGTGCAATAATGCAAAACTAAAATGACCTCTTGGGGGCGCAAGTGATTAGGGAAGAATCAATAGTGCAATAATGCAAAACTAAAATGACCTCTTGGGGGCGCAAGTGATTAAAGAAGAATCAATAGCGCAATAATGCAAAACTAAAATGACCTCTTGGAGGCGCAAGTGATTAGGGTAGAATCAATAGCG
>NW_013750958.1:0-1233 GCF_000517525.1 Limulus polyphemus
CTATTAAAGATAAAAAACAACAGTTAGGATCCTCTACTATTATACAACGTCAAGAACAACCAGAAAAACATAAAAAAACAACAGTAAGGTTATTATAATATTATACAACGTCAAGAACAACCAGAAAAACATAAACAACAACAGTTAGGATCCTGTAATTTATAGAACGTCAAGAACAACCAGAAAAACATAAAAAACAACAGTTAGGTTCCTCTACTATTATACAACGTGAAGAAGATCGTTAAAACATTAATAAGAGTTAGGTTCCTCTACTATTATACAACGTCAAGAATAACCATTAAAACATAAAAAACAACTGTTAGGTTCCTCTACTATTATACAACATGAAGAAGAACCAGTAAAACATAAAAAACAACAGTTAGGTTTCTATCCTATTATACAACGTCAAGAACAACCAGAAAAACATAAAAAACAACAGTTAGATTACTATACTATTATAAAACGTGAAGAAGAACCATTGAAACATAAAAAACAACAGTTAGATTCCTCTAAAATTTTACAACGTGAAGAAGAACCATTGAAACATAAGAAACAATAGTTAGGTTCCTCTACTATTATACAACTTGAAAAGAACCATTAAAATGAAAAAAACATCAGTTAGGATCCTCTACTATTATACAACGTGAAGAAGACCCATTAAAACATAAAAAACAAAAGTCAGTTTCTAATAATGTTATACATTGTGAAGAACAACCAGTAAAACATAAAACAAAGTTAGGTTCCTCTACTCTTATACAACTTGAAAAGAACTATTAAAACATAAAAAACAACAGTTAGGATCCTCTACTATTATACAACGTGAAGAAGAACCATTGAAACATAAAAAAACAAGAGTCAGTTTCATCTAATGTTATACAACGTGACGAACAACCAGTAAAACATAAAAAACAACAGTTAAGTTCCTCTACTGTTATAAAACATAAAGAAGATCCATTAAAAAATAAAAAACAACAGTTAGGTTTCTATACTATTATACAACGTCAAGAACAACCAGAAAAACATAAAAAAAAACAATTAGGTTCATCTATTATTATTCAACATGAAGAATAACCAGTAAAACATAAAAACAACAGTTAGTTTTCTATAATATTATACAACGTCAAGAGCAACCAGAAATACATAAAAACCAACACTTAGGTTCCTCTACTATTATACAACATGAAGAAGAACAAGTAAACCAAAAAAAGAACAGTTAGGTTTCTCTACTATTAT
>NW_013750959.1:0-3390 GCF_000517525.1 Limulus polyphemus
AGTCTGATACAGACAGCGTAAAGAGAAGTATATGGCTACGTCTGAGTCTGATACAGACAGCGTAAAGAGAAGTATATGGCTACGTCTGAGTCTGATACAGACAGCGTAAAGAGAAGTATATAACTACGTCTGAGTCTGATACAGACAGCGTAAAGAGAAGTATATGGCTACGTCTGAGTCTGATACAGGCAACACAACGAGTAGTATACGATTACGTCTGACTCTGGTACTGACAGTACAGTGAAGAGTATGCGACAGAATTTCAGTCTAAAATGGACAATAACAAATTTGGGCAAAACAAACGATATCATTACAAAGGTGACGTTTTTCATATATTCTATACACTGAGACTTATTTTACTTGGTCAACAATATGCGTAATATCGTAGTTTATAAAGTTGTGACACAACACCGCTGAATGTAACTTTTTTCTTTTAAATTACAGTAAAGCAAATACAGACTACATTATACCAGTTAGTTAATACAAAGACAGACTACATTATACCAGTTAGTTAACATAAAGACAGACTATATTATAACAGTTAGTTAACACAAAGACAGACTATATTATAATAGTTAATTAACAGAAAGGTCTCCCAGCATTAAAGCAGTTAATTAACACAAAGATTTCCCAACATTACTCCAGTTAATTAACACAATGGTCTCCTAAAGTTATACCAGTTAATTAACACTAAGATCTCCTCTCATTATATCAGTTAACGTTATACCTAACATTATACCACTTTCTCCTAACTTTTGACCCGGACGTTGTTTCAACATAACAAATAAGGTGCCCCACTTAAACTGAAATTTGTTCCGCCACCTGTGGATGACAACGTATCTGGGAAGGTTGTTGATAACATGTAACTAATGACTTGGAAGACATCACTATTACTTCATCCTGAAGATTGTTTTGTTTGATTGTAGTTAAGCACAAAGCTACACAACGGTATCGAAACCCAGTTCCAAGCGCTATAAGTCCGCAGAATTACCGCTGTGCCGCTGGTGGTGAGGGGTGGCATCTTTTCTTACAGAGGGGCAGTCGCGTGTGAAAACAAAACAATACAACATTTTTGTAACAACTACAGGTAACACACATGTGTAGACTTTGTAAACGAGCTAAGACTATCTTAAAATAAGCAAGCATATCCCAACATTACTACATATAATAAATTACCCCGTTTCTCTTTCATCACTTAGTGTTCATATAACCATAGATAAGCACTATTGTTGTTTTTTGTTGAATTTTGCGAAAAGCTACTCGAGGGCTATCTGTGCTAGCCGTCCTTAATTTTGGTGCACTGTAATCGAATATTGGAATTGACCATCCCATTATAACATCGCACGGCTGAAAGGGTGCGCATGTTCGGTTGTGGGTTTCGAACCCGTGATCCACAGGTTGCGAGTCGAACGTCATAACCACCAGTCCATGAAGGGGATAAGCAAGCTTTTCAAGATTCTTACAATAGGATAATCCATCTATGACCCCCCCCCCCACCATTCCTCTCTATCTTCTGTAAAGAAAAGAAATGAAGCTACGTCTGAAACACTGGCTAATAGAGCAATGAAGCTACGTCTGAAACACTGGCTAATAGAGCAATGAAGCTACGTCTGAAACACTGGCTAATAGAACAATGAAGCTACGTATGAAACATTGGCTAAAAACGTTTGGAAGTTACCTTTTTGGCATCATTGTTGTTGTCTGCTTGCACACTTCTGACAGTACCGTTACTGACAGCACCCTGGGGCAGGAGATCGTCAGCTCCACGCTGAAAAATATTTATGTATTTTGATTGAAATAATAAATAAATAAGGTAAATACTTTCATATTTTTATTTCCTTTTCAAAATTGCTCATAAAGTTTCGTTTCAGAGACAAAATTCCAGATATAAACAATAACCAGTTGTAGGAACTTTTATTTTACAGTTACTGATGTTGTATGCTAATGAATATCAACACTGCAAAACTTACTTAATTTGTAAAATATTAGATTCAGACTTCAAAATCAGAATTCACTATTCTGAGAAAACCTAAAGCTTATGGTATCTAAATCAATATATACACGTCTTTATGGTTGGTTTATTTTTAAATTTCGCGCAAAGCTACACGAGGGCTATCTGCGCTAGCCGTCCCTAATTTGGCAGTGAGAGACTAGAGGGAAAGCAGCTAGTCATCACCACCCACCGTCAACTCTTGGGCTAGTCTTTTACCAACGAATAGTGGGACTGCTCGTAACTTTATAACCTCCCCACGGCTGAAAGGGCTAGCATGTTTAGTGGGACGAGAATTCGAACCCGCGACCAGCAGATTGCGAGTTGAGCGCCCTAACCACCTGGCCATACCGGGCCAGACGTGTTTATGGAATGATTCAAAATTTCACTGTTTTTATCTACGTAAATAAGTAACTTTGTCCAGACAAGGGTACAGAACAAATGACGAACCTTATCGCTCTAATTCTTCCACAGACCTCTTCCGACTGGAGTCCCAATGATTTCTTTCTTGTACCGAAAGGAATGCTAGTATATACATCTTCATATATATAACGGACGATGCACTACTTTGGGCATATAATTAGATTTGATGGTATTTTGATAGAGATCCTGATGAGTAATAAAATCGAATCGGGTATACGCGCGCCCCACACTTAGTATTGCTGGCGCACAAAAATATAGCTAATAAAAAAGCAAGCAAGTATAGTAAAAAATATTGAAATTTCATAAAGACAAGTAGGGATCGATATATACCTAACCTAGCTAGCTATAGTAATATAAACACTTTTAACGCTACAAAAAGTATTGAAACAAGAAAGTCAAAACTACAAAAACGGACTTCCTTAAAATTTAAAAAAGATTATCCGTACTTTGGCTTAGTCTAACATAATTACAGTAATTTGCCAAAGTAGAGATTAAAAATTAAAGTTTTAAGTAACTCAGTTTTTGTAGTTTTGTCTTTCTTGTTTCAATACTTTTTGAGCATTAAAACTTTCTATATTGCTATAGTCAGCTAGCTTAGTTAAGTATTTGTCGATCCCAACTTGTCTTTATAAAATTTAACAATTTTTATCATACTTATTATACTTACCTGTTACTATGTTTACTATTAGGTCGTCAAGAAATTAATGTCGCTTTTTTAGATGAAGAAACCCGAACAACTTATTTATCAAAACAACACATTTATCAAATGAAATAGTCTCCAATCTTATCAATGATGCTTTTCCATCTTACAATCAGTTTGTTAATGTCCTGATTAAAGAAATCGCTTGGCTTTGAACCAAAAAACATGTCGATGCCCTCCTTAACACCTTCCACATTTGCATACGTTTTCCTGTTAAGATGGTGTTGCAGCGAACGAAAAAGATGGTAATCTGATGGTGTCATATCTGGAGAATATG
>NW_013750960.1:0-1230 GCF_000517525.1 Limulus polyphemus
ACTTCTAGAAACTCCAGCGCGCATGCTTCCAGCGTCACATGACTTCCACTGTCGTAAAAGTATGATAATCATTCTGTAACTGCTCTACTGTTGGCGGTTTTTTTGTTATATTATCTGATAAAAATAATGCGAGATGCTGACCACGTAACAATAAATAATTCGTTTATTTCTTCCTTAACGTTTTCTAAAGGCTACTTTCACTTTGACACAAGTCGTAGACCTAAGTGCAAAACATCGTTTCAGCACACTCCACAACTAGGCTTAACTTCAAATACAATATAAACTGTGAGACGTACGCCAAACTTAGTTAGCCGTGTTAGATAAACAAACACGTAACTGAATAATGGAACAGACGCGATAATTCTCACCGAATAGCTTTTCTGACACTCAACTAATTCACTCACTAAACATTTACTGAATGCTGAAAAACTTCTCAATAAATAAGTTAATACTTTCTCATTTATTCATTTCTCATATATATTGTTACGGATCTGCTCGTTTGATACTTTCCTTAATTTCTGGTATAAATTATTTCCAAGGAACTTCAGCGATACAAGTTCTTTCTTAATTAAAACTAGTTCATTCTTTCTCGATACAACTTTGTAATACACAGAATTTCCACAGTCACTTTAAACGTAACAACCTTTATAACACACGCTATAAATCACAGTGATTCACACACTTTACTTACGGTGCCTATTGTTCGCTTGGCTCAATTATCTCTATCTCCAATCTATCTATATCTCTTCTATTTATCTGCTCCCCCGTGCTGGTTTTACTCTCCAGGCTTATATATTAAAAAAGAGGGCGTCTCGAATGCACTCGGGCCTTCACGATCCTTCTACAAACTCATCACGTGTTACCAGCGTCACGTGAATTCCGCTGTCGTAACAATATAAACAATGTCCCTTATCTAGATACTAGTCGAAGTTACTAAATTCTTGGCGTCATCGTGAACATTCTAAGTATTCTAAAACTATTTTTATTAACGTACTTGATCTTAATATTATGCGTCCCCTAACTAACATTGAAATTAAAAGACTTAAAATATAACTTCCAACAGTGTAATAGCAATTTGTTTTTGTTAAGCCCTCCTTTAATTCCTATCTTCACGAGTAAACAATATTTTGTGTTTATTTTTCTGGAGAAAATTACGATAAGTTTATTATGCAGCGTAATATGTAGGAAGGACCAAACGTTTACAGTTGTCTTACAGGTACAACATCATAT
>NW_013750961.1:0-2839 GCF_000517525.1 Limulus polyphemus
GGAAATAATGCTACATCTCCAACACAGTTATTTACAGTGTTGGGTTCAATGGGAGGTTTAAGAAATGATGTCCCAGTGTTGTTTACACTCTATCGTGAAAAGCAAGCAGTTTTAGAGAAAGCTTATGAAAAAGTTATCAAGTTCTTCAAGAAATCTTTTATTGGGCATAACGATATAATTTTTAATGAGATGGAAAGGCTAATGTCAAAGAATACTCCAGCTTTCCATCAGTTGCAGTGGTTCAATTGCAGCCAGACGTGGTGGAAACTCAAAGTGTTGCAGGAAAAGGATCTAGTTTGGAAATTAAACATGAAGGTAAGTCGATATAAAGGATGAGCATCAAGTTCAAATCGACCCTTAAGTTCAGAATACTGATTCTTACAGTATAAGAATCGCTAATGGGCAATGCATCCATGGAGATGAGTTCGTTCTTGATATGCAAGGTGTTACGTCTCCGTTTGTTAATTGATTTTACGTAACTTCGTTCCGACGAAACTTTACCGACACAAGTCCTTACTTAATAAAACTGGTTTATTCTTTCTGAATATAACTTTACCGATACACTTATTTTCAACAGTCGCTCTATAACAAACACTATAACAACTAACGTTAACTTCAACAATACTTTCTGACTGCAGTTCAATTACTCACTACCTAAACACACATTGTCCCGTCACGTTGTGAGCATCTTGTATATATACCAGACTAACATATATTTAGTAAATGCTAGGGCATTCATGAAGGAACAGGATACTTCTAGAAAATAGGTGGCGTGACAATAGTCACGTGACCTCGCTGACGCAACAAAGGAATGTGTGGACAGAAGAAGGACAAAGACCTTGAATTTACCGATATCAATGATACGGATGATACCGATAATGAGATTTATTATGAAACATTTATAGATGATTTACCGATACACAAAGCAATTGTAAAATTTCCTTTACATTCCACAACTTTTGGCCTCTTAAACTGATTCTCATTCACAATACTCTAGTTCACAGTACATTATATATGTATCTGTATAATAATTTAACACTTATTACAACTAACTGCATGCATTCCTGGTTCATATGTTACCAGTATCACTTGAGAAACCTTTAGTATATTTTTCATCTCAAATATTCGCATGGGTATATAATATAAAAACAACTACATACCCTAAAAGCCATTACAGAAACCTGAGGAAATTTGGTACTTTAACCTTGGTGAAGATGTTCTGGACATTTTCATTAGTTCTGTAAGAAAAATCAAGAAAGCTGGTTCACAACAGAATAAATTAGAAACGAGTTATTAATGTATGACTTATAACTGAAATACAACTATATAACCAACAGAATGTGTACAATTTTAGGGCAAGCTTGAAATCATGATCTTGGGGATTGCAGAACATGATTTTTAAGCGACGTCACAAACCTTTTGTTTCCTAATGGCCACCTATAAGGTATTTATATTGTATTATAAAAATGTATTGTGAAACGAGTTAAGTTTTATACATACAACTACCTTAAACCTAAAATTTTGTTTTATATATATTTAAAACAACCACAATACTTTATAGCTACAAAATGAATAGTGACATTGATCAAATTATGAGAATAATTTCATATTTAGTTGTAAAAACATTAAACAATCTTCAGTACGTGTATATTAATAGGTAATCTTTTGCTTTCAGTTTTGAAATCTCAGCGAAAGTTAACCCTATTTTATGCACACATGTTGTATTTTACTTAATTTTTATTTATTTTAAATAGGCAGCTTAGAACATAAAATATTAACACACAACATAAAAACAATATTTATTAAGTTTAATCGTAATTTGAAATATTGCCTGTATTTGTACAGAATTTGTTCAATCAGCCAATGACTGTCTCCCAAGATAGATTGTATTTACACTTTAGTATATTTTCTTATACACCTCATCCCAGATGGGCGAGTTGGATTGTAGGTGAATAATTTTTATACTGTAATCAACCTACATGCAAGTACCAAATTTCTTGTTTTTTGTGTATATTTGTTTATTTATTGTTATAAAAGTAACTTATATGAGAAAATGATAAACTTACTTGCATGAGCATTTCTGATTTTTCTCCTGAGTGTAGCATGTTCTAATTTGTCTGAGTGTGCTGATAACATGATACTGCCTTTACACAAAGTTGCCTTCATGTGATAATTCACTTTGGCACTATTCTAAGTGGGAATAAGAAATAAATCTAAATGACTGGAAGATTTGAAATGCATAAGCTTCAGTTATAAGAATACACCATTTGTAATTGTTTGTAACATGTATTCCTTATAGAAATAAAACGAGTGATTTAGATTTTTGTTTGTGGTAATTACAAGGTTGGTTATATGGACCAAGCCTGCATACAGTATTACAGTAGCAAAAATAACAAATAAAGTTTTAAAGTGTAACTGAAAAATCTTCTTATATTTATTTAGAAGGTACTAGAGATTATGAAAATAAAATATGAAAACTGTATAATACAAAAATATTTTAATTTTAAACATGAAAATACCTTTCACTCAGACTAGTTAGTGTCTAAGACTCTGAATTTGACTCCATAGTAAAAGTACTAAAAAAATCAATTTCTTTTTCTACAAAACTTGCAATGTTTACTACAACTCACAAAGTTTTGTGAAGATACACATACTACACTAAAATAAATAATATTTGTAGTTTCACGGTTACATGGTTGGTCAAAATGACTACACTTGTACAGAGAAGGTTATATTGTGTTGAATCTAATGTCTCAACAGTAATTTTGTATCCCTGCATATCATTATTAACCTTGTGCAGATGAATTGTGTTTAAACTATTACTTTTTATTCAGTAGTG
>NW_013750962.1:0-2183 GCF_000517525.1 Limulus polyphemus
ATATCTAGGAACAGATGTGATTAGTGAGTGCAATGTAATATATAGGTACAGATGTGATTAGTGACTATAATGTAATATATAGAAACAGATGTGATTAGTGAGTATAATGTAATATATAGGTACAGATGTGATTAGTGAGTATAATGTAATATATAGGTACATATGTAATTAGTGAGTATAATATAATATATAGGTACAGATGTGATTAGTGACTATAATGTAATATATAGGTACATATGTGATTAGTGAGTGTAATGTAATGTATATAAGTACATATGTGATTGGTGACTATAATGTAATATATAGAAACAGATCTGTTCCTATATATTACATTACACTCACTAATCACATCTGTTCCTATATATTACATTACACTCACTAATCACATCTGTACCTATATATTACATTACACTCACTAATCACATCTGTACCTATATATTACATTATACTCACTAATCACATCTGTTCCTATATATTACATTACACTCACTAATCACATGTGATTAGTGAGTGTAATGTAATATATAAGTACATATGTGATTAGTGAGTGTAATGTAATATATGGGTACAGATGTGATTAGTGAGTGTAATGTAATATATAGGAACATATGTGATTAGTGAGTGTAATGTAATATATAGGAACAGATGTGATTAGTGAGCATAATGTAATATCTAGGAACATATGCGATTAGTGAGTGTAATGTAGTATATAGGAACAGATGTGATTAGTGAGTATAATGTAATATCTAGGAACATATGTGATTAGTGAGTGTAATGTAATATATAAGTACATATGTGATTAGTGAGTATAATGTAATACATAGGAACAGATGTGATTAGTGCGTGTAATGTAATATATAGGTACATATGTGATTAGTGAGTGTAATGTAATATATGTGTACAGATGTGATTAGTGAGTGTAATGTAATATATAGGTACCGATGTGATTAGTGAGTGTAATGTAATATACAGGTACAGATGTGATTAGTGAGTATAATATAATGTATAGGAACAGATGTGATTAGTGAGTGCAATGTAATATATGGGAACAGACGTGATTAGTAAGTGTAATGTAATACATAGGTTCAGATGTGATTAGTGAGGGTAATGTAATTTATAGGTACAGATGTGATTAGTTAATAATTAATAATGGCATCACAGAGTATTGCCAGAGACATTTGACATAACTAAATGCAGTCTTAGGTTTATCTGCTTTAGCCATTTTCACTTGATGGAAACCCGACTTTAAGTCTTGAGTTGAAAACCACCTGGCTCCACTTAAGGCATCAAGAGTATCATTAATTCTTGGCAGCGGGTATGAGTCCTTTTCAGTTATACTGTTAAGCGCCCTGAAGTTCAACTAGCAACGTTGAGTCCCATCCTTCTTCTAGACTAACACGACGGGAGCTGACCATGGACTATCTGATTTCTCGATTATCTTTTCCTTAATTATACCATCTATGACCTTCAACATCTTTTGTCGCTTTGCCGGAGCTATTCGCCTCAGAGGGATCTTTATTGGACGGTGATTGCCTGTGTTTATTCTGTGCTCTACAAGGTCTGTGCAGCCGAGATCATGATCTCCATTTGAAAAAACCTCTTCATAATTCGCCAAGAATTCTCTAACCGAAGAGCCTGTGATGATGACAAATGGACTATACTCTTCTTATAGAGGTCACTTAAATGTTCTGGGAGAGGATGTCCTTTCTTTATTGTCGTATTTCTTGCCTTAACATTGACTGGCTCTACCTCCTGGCAACACACCCAACAATTCCCTTTCCTTAAGTGTCTGCTCACATTTAGAGAAATTAGCCACTGTTATGGGTACTACTTGATGACCTGCCACAAGTGACCTTCCAATCTTCACATCCGCTAGACTGGGTGGGTCTTCCACTGCTTCATCAAGCATCGGTCTTCCTTGGGAATGTTCTTTTATTCTACCCCAAATTATCTTCTCTGACATAGGGGGTATTGTATTGACTTAAGTGCTGTGACATGCAAATCAACAAATGCAGCAACACTTACCGGAAATAGGCCTTTGTTGTTCCTAATCGTCATTTTATCGAAGTTAACTAAACACTTCCTCGGTAGTAAGTAGTCCAATCTTAATATGCATTGGTCTTCAATGTCAGTCAAGTATACTTTGTGTCTGTCCTTCATGCCCATGAGCTCAATTGTTACCC
>NW_013750963.1:0-1527 GCF_000517525.1 Limulus polyphemus
TAGTTAAGAAACAAACGCTCGAGCTGCTTCTCTAAGATGACTAGTTAAGAAAGAAACAAACGCTCGAGCTGCTTCTCTAAGATGACTAGTTAAGAAAGAAACAAATGCTCGAGCTGCTTCTCTAAGATGACTAGTTAAGAAAGAAACAAACGCTTGAGCTGCTTCTCTAAGATGACTAGTTAAGAAAGAACAAACGCTCGAGCTGCTTCTCTAAGATGACTAGTTAAGAAAGAAACGTTCGAGCTGCTTCTCTAAGATGCTTACAACACGGATTCCTTGTTGTTGTTTATCACCAGCTACTCTACTGGTCGATCACAAATAACTAGTTGTAATGGTTTCAGCAGGTACCCTTCGCTCCCCGTAGTGTACTAATGATGCCCTAGAGGGAGCTGCCTATGTGAAGTTGACAGTTTTCCAATTACCGCACTGATGATTTCTGCCCTTAGAAACTTAAATTCCAAAGAAAAAAAAGATAGGATATGAACATGTTATGGTCACATCGCGGCAGACCTGGTATAATAAGATTCAACTAGAATCAACGAGTACTATAGCTGGCAGCCTTTCAACAACAAATAATATGTTTTTATTAAGTTTCAAAGTGATAGCGCGGGTTCCGTGCACGTGCCACCCACGTGATGCCTCCGCTCTTCTAATCCACGAGCTTCTCGCGACAGTAAATTGGACGAAACTCTTCATTTATTTAGTCCTAGGCATGGAAAAATGTGGAATAATGACAGTTTAATGTGATGAAGAAACAGAAAGAAAAGCTTTCGTATTAAAGTAGCAAGCTATCATTCTCCAAAGACTAATTGTCAAGTTTTGAATATTAAAACAAAAACATATCACTTTGGATAATTAAGAGTGAAGTAAAGTTTAATGTGTAAGCGAATAAATATATCACATTAAATGCGATTTACGTTAATGTTTACTTTATTACCTTAAAGTAACTTTCTTTTTGAAAAACCAACAACGTAGATGAACAGTTTTTAACACTTTTATTTTAGAATTACCTTTAATAATAGGGTTAGCTCAGAGTAGACGCTTCAATGTCGGAATGGACTAAGACAGAAAATTACTGCTCAGAAAGAAAACGTTTCTTGTGTTATGAGGATGTGGACAAAACAGACTCAAAACTATAAAATACGCAGCCCAGTGGTTATTAGGCAACTAGCAGAGTCCCGCAAAACATCTTCGGTCAAATTAGTGTCTTTATTGCACGAGAACTTCTTTAAATGTATGATTTATAGAATAATGCAAAATAATTCTAATCGCAGACACCGAAATCTGCAAGTCTGTTTGTCTTAGGCCTAACATTAGCTACGGCCTATATTTGATAAAGAAATAAATTAACACTGTAACTTGAGTACATTTTTTTGCTTTAATTTAATTAGGGCTAAACTTTACCGTACTTAATACTGTTACGACAACGCAGGTCACGCGACGCTCGTATCACGTCACTTCTTTCTCGAACCTTCATGAAATGTCGGGAGACTACTAGATTGGGGGTGTTCTTGTATATACAAGACC
>NW_013750964.1:0-1230 GCF_000517525.1 Limulus polyphemus
GAGTAGCCCAAGAGTTGGCGGTGGGTGGTGATGACTAGCTGCCTTCCCTCTAGTCTTACACTGCTAAATTAGGGATGGCTAGCGCAGATAGCCCTCGTGTAGCTTTGCGCGAAATTCAAAAACAAACAAGTTTAAGTTAAAGTGACCGTGGAAATTCTGTGTATTGCAAAGTTGTATTGAGAAAGAATAAAATAGTTTTATTTAAGAAAGGACTTGCATAGCTGAAGTTCCTCGGGAAGAATTTATACCGGAAATTAACAAACGACCAGAGACATAACAGTATTATGGATTCTTTGTTAAAAGGTGTCTGGTGTTAATGTAATGATAATTGACATATTTGTTCTTTGTTAAATGATGCTTTTCGTTCTTGTTAAAGGATCTATGTTTGTGTTAAGTTGTACCTGCCCTTTTTTTAAATAATCTAATACATTTTTTCTTTTATTAAAGGTTTTATAGCGATGAGTTGCATTTATTGTTTAAGTGTATTTTTGTATCTTTGTTTTGGAAGCCTGTTCCTAACATCACAAATTTAAAGTTTATTGATAGTAACATTAAAGTTAATTGTTGGCTTGGGTCAAGCCTTAGGTTGGAAAAACAACAAAATTTGATATATGAATATACCATGTGTTTATATCTTTTTATAGTGTTATAATATTTATTTTGAATTCATTATTTGTTCAGAATGCATTTAAGTTTCCCATAACACATCGTCGAGAAAACCATTAAGTTGATCGTGTGTGATGATGTCGACAGCATTGTCTTTCTATGGTTGTGTAGGTGGTATCTAGAAGTTATGATGCCACTTATGTTATGATGATAATGATTAATCATGTGAATAACACATGTTACTCTGGGTAAATGTGAGGTTTCTTGGGAACTGACAAACCTGGATTTAGTATACCGAAACGTAACATTCAACCGGCCAGTCATTTCTATAACTTGGCCCTGACCAAATAAATCTGAGAGGATTTACCTTTTAGTGGACGTCCAAAGTAAGTGCTCTGCAAGTCCCTACACTGTGTTTGTGTTAGATAAGGATTGTTTATTTTATGTGCTGCTTGTATCCAAATTCGTCACTTCATTTTAAGTTCCCTCAGTTAAGTAAGATATTTTAATTAAACTTCATAACTGACAGCTTGAAGGAATTTCCTGTTATTTAGCGAACCTATTCAAGTGAAAATGCAGTTTTATGCTGATTTCCTTAGATGTTGGGCTGAGTAGGTTTGTTTG
>NW_013750965.1:0-3539 GCF_000517525.1 Limulus polyphemus
CTATGGTAATCAATTAAAACAAAAAATGTCCATAAGAATAACATTAGAACTTTGAAAACCCGTGGGGCGGAGCCCTAAGGTGAATTCCAAAAATCCAAGTAGCCTATAACCTTCCCACGCATGTATAGAACAAAGAAAAAAAGTTTCATCGAAATCAGTGCACCCGTTTCCCCCTATCTTCTTCCTGCCGAGCTTCCCTCGCCAGACTGTGGCGAACCCTATTTGCTACCAGTCGAGCCTCCCTGTTATCCTCAGACTGTGACTTTCGGGAGATTGCGTGCCACTCTCTGTCACGGGCCAAACGTTTTTCTCTTTCGACTTCAGACTGCCGGGCTTTGAAGCGGGCCACACGCTCCCGACTGGTGGAAGGTTGTTCCTGACCAACAAAGTATGTTTCTAATAAAGTGGAGCTCGTGGATGCCTCATTTCCTCCAGTATTCCTTGAGGGGCCCGGCCTCACACCCTCAATCGATTCGGAGCCTTCATAATCTTTCGCAGACCTACACACCTTCATTTTTTTGGCATCCTTAGACACTCTGCTTAAGCTACTGTTACGACATCAAGGTCACGTGATTAGTATCACGCCACGTCATTCTCGAACCTTCGTGAATTATCGGGAGACTACTAGATTGGGGGTAGTCTGGTATATATAAGATGGTCACAACGTGACGGAACATTGAGTAATTGAACTGGAGTCAGAGAGTGTGTAATTGAACGGAGTATTGTTGAAGTTGAGCACGAGAGACGTTCCTTGTTATGGCGTTTGTTATAGCGCGACTGTTGAAATTAAGTGTATCGCAAATTTATATTCAGAAAGAATAAACCAGTTTTATTTAAGAAAGGACTTGTGTCGCTAAAGTTTCGTCAGAACGAAGTTACGGAAAATTAACTAACGAACGGAGACGTAACACTACTTTTCTTTTTACGGGGCATGTTGATGTCAGGGTATTTATTACGTACAACACTTACTCCTACTTGTGAAAGACTACAAAAAATAAACCATCTAACTGAATTTTTAAACTCCAAGGATAGTGTTCATAGAAAAGAAAAAAAAAATAATAAGAAAGAACGCAGTTCGCGAGTCAAGCGCAAAAGAGCAATGCCGAGTAGACGGGCGAGTGACCCTTAGCAAAGAAATACTTCTTTTAAAGAAATATAACCTTAAAAGCAATAAATAATGCCAAAACATAAACAAAATAAAGCACAGACAGCTGGAGTGACGCAACAAATTTTTAACTCCTGCAGATAGGGTTCGCCACAGTCTGGCGAAGGAAAATGAAACAGTAGAGGAGAGGGAAGCTCGGCAGGAAGAAGATAGAGTTCGGTACAGTCAAAGAAGGGAAAATGAAACAGTAGAGGAGAGGGAAGCTCGGCAGGAAGAAGATAGAGGGAAACGGATGCACTGATTTCGATGAAACTTTTTTTTCTTTGTTCTATACATGCGTAAGAAGGTTATAGGCTACTTGGATTTTTGGAATTCACCTTAGGGCTCCGCCCCACGGGTCTTCAAAGTTCCAATGTTATTCTTATGACATTTTATTGTTTTAATGATTACCATAGTAACAGTGAATACAATGTAAAATTTTCAAAACAATGTTTATTATCTCTATGTTGGAAAGAAAACAAAGTCACAGTCTGAGGATAACAGGGAGGCTCGACTGGTAGCCGGGAGATTGCGTGCCACTCTCTGTCACGGGCCAAACGTTTTTCTCTTTCGACTTCAGACTGCCGGGCTTTGAAGCGGGCCACGAAGGTAAAATTTTCAAAACAGTGTTTATTATCTCTATGTTGGAAAGAAAACAACTCCTGCAAAAATTTGTTGCGTCACTCCAGCTGTCTGGGCTTTATTTTGTTTATGTTTTGGCATTATTTATTGCTTTTAAGGTTATATTTCTTTAAAAGAAGTATTTCTTTGCTAAAGGTCGCTCGCCCATCCACTCGGCATTGCTCTTTTGCGCTTGACTCGCGAACTGCGTTCTTTCTTATATTTTTTTCTTTGTTATGAACACTATCCTTGGAGTTTAAAAATTCAGTTACATGGTTTATTTTTTGTAGTCTTACTCAAGTAGGAGTAAGTGTTGTACGTAATAAATACCCTGACATCAACATGCCCCGTAAAAAGAAAAGTAGCTTAAGCAGAGTGTCTAAGGATGCTAAAAGAATGAAGGTGTGTAGGTCTGCGAAAGATTATGAAGTCTCTGAATCGGTTGAGGTTGTGAGGCCGGGCCCCTCAAGCAATACTGGAGGAAATGAGGCATCCACGAGCTCTACTTCATTAGAAACATACTTTGTTGTCAGGAACAACCTTCCACCAGTCGGGCGCGTGTTTTAATGATTACCATAGTAACAGTGAATAACATTTTTTTTTATTCTTATGGTATTAGAACTTTGAAGACCCGTGGGGCGGAGCCCTAAGGTGAATTCCAAAAATCCAAGTAGCCTATAACCTTCTCACGCATGTATAGAACAAAGAAAAAGTTTCATCGAAATCAGTGCACCCGTTTCCCTGTGAAAAGCGTACAAAAACACGCCCGCGAGCGTTACCGACAGACACACAGACAGACAGAAATTGAGATAAGGTTTGTTTCGGCTTCTCTGGTGAATGAAACGTGAAGATATGCAAAAAGTACATTATTCTAAGCAATGTACAGACAAAACTCTTATTTTATTTATATAGATATTAACTAAAATCTATTTTGTGTCTATGATAACTTCAATATGTTGCTGAAAGTACCTGCAATATAGCAAATTTAAGAATTGTTATAGAGTAAATAATTTTGAACAGAGTAATAAGGGAATATAACATGCATAATAAATTTTTTTCTCGGTTTATTTGTAAGACAGTGATATGTAATTGTCCAGGTTTCTATTTTTTTTTTTTTGATTATATGTGGACTGGGGTGAAAGGTAGGATAATGGCCCACAAGCAAAAGAAGAAATTGGGTGTATGACTCAAATGTATAGTCAGACCACGGTCCCATTGCAGTATCTAACAATTCTTAGATTACTTATTTCAACCGCTATTCTATGCCGATAATTGGTAATAAACCAATATTTACAAGCTTATGCATTACCTGCTTAAATATATAACTTCTCAGAAACTTCACACAGAAAAGTTGCAATATGTAAAACCACATGAATATATGTACATGAAAATACATTCTACAGTGCTTAAGTAGATTATATTAAAATGTTTTTGGAGCCTCACAATATCATTATACTCCATATCACACAGCCACTAATGCTTAATCTATTGACCGACCATCTCAAATAGCCCTGCAGCATAGCTTTTATTGTAACACTCTCTCATATTCAAAACAAGCCACTCCTCCCTGCATACTTTGCACCATCCATCTAATGTACAGGATGATGGTTTACTAGTGTTTGTTTGAAAACTGTAATCGTATTTCACTTTTCAGGTGATTTAGGTATGCAATGATTGAACATATATCTATAAAAATCAACTTGTAGGCAGATTTTGTTAAACAAGACCGATGTCTGTAGGTTTACTTTCTTCATAGAATTCTTCTCAAGAAGTC
>NW_013750966.1:0-1227 GCF_000517525.1 Limulus polyphemus
AACCTTTGTGGGTAGCAACCTCTCCTGCCGTGGCATCTTCCCTGTGTTCAAGTTGCCTGCATTGAGCTCTCTTGTGCCCAGGTTTGTTATAGTGCCAGCAAAGTCCCTCAAACTTTTCTGAAAGCTGCCCTTTTCTGGCCTTGATTCCAGATGACTGTACCAACCTTGGTACCTCTGTACTGGACTTAACGTAGGATTCAAATTCGAGTGTGCTTGCTTTACTTGTATCCTCAGTTGTGGACTGTCCAAGGTGTCTACAAACTGATCCCTCAGCAACAGCTTGAGGACATCGGGTGGTGCAGTTGGATAGGCCTTGTGTTCCATACTTTCCAAGTCCTGTGCCAGCTTTGCAGGCTCTCCCTTTAGCACGGACTCTCGTCCTAAATGTAGCCCTGTAGACTTCGGACTGATTTTGAGTTCCATGCCTAATTTCTAGAGCCGCTACCAGTGCTCTATAGTTGTGTCTGTCGTCTGCTGACAACTGTCCAAGTATTTCCAGTGGTTGTCCCTTCAAGCTTGTTGCCAGGTACACTGTTTTCTGCTCCTCTGTCCATCCGTTCATTTCTGCCAGGAGCTCAAATTGTGCTCTATATGCTTCCCCTGGTGCCTTCTCATCGAATTCCTGTGGCTTCCTTCGTACTAGAGAACCTTATTGCTGACACTCATGTCTGGAATTGGACTTCTGGCAGGACTAAAGATGTCTGCATTAGGGTTTAGCTGAAGGGTCTGGAAGGGGCTTCCTGTTGTCTGTGGCTCATTAGGTCCATGGTTAAGATATCCTCCCTGTGTGAAAGAAATCGTCCTTTAATGTATTTAATCCACTTTGAAATTTACTAATATTTTCCATTTGTGTATGCTGGCTTTCTGTCAACTGTTAAAGACTTTCTTCCTCTTTCTTTTCTTATTCCAGTTGCCACTAGTGCTGGTTTTCTTACCACTGCTGTAGTCTCTCTTCTTGTTTATTTTCTTTCTCCTCTAACCACTGCTGTAGCCTCTCTTCTTGTTTCTTTTCTTTCTCCTCCAACCGCTGCTGTAGCCTCTCTTCTTGTTTCTTTTCTTTCTCCTCCAACTGCTGCTGTAGTCTCTCTTCTTGTTTCTTTTCTTTCTCCTCCAACCACTGCTGTAGTCTCTCTTCTTGTTTCTTTTCTTTTTCCTCCAACATCTGCTGTAATATCTCCTCTTGTTTATTTTCTTTCTCCTCCAACAACTGCTGTAATCTCTTTTCTT
>NW_013750967.1:0-1232 GCF_000517525.1 Limulus polyphemus
GTTTCGTAGGAACGAAGTTACGGAAAATTAACTAGCGAACGGAGACGTAACAGTATAATAAAGTTACGTAGAATCCACTGTTATATTATTGGTCTTCTATAAATTTATATCGTTTCGTTTAATTCTGAGCTTATAGTATAGTAAAGCTGCATTTTTCTGTATTGGATAAGACCAGTCAAGTTTCCTAAACAAACGCTCAAAATATTGCCACTCGATAGTTACATAACATTTTCTCCTATTTGTTTTGCAGTCAGTTTCCTCATGATAAATTTCAAACTTCCGTCGTATCCTGTACGTTACGAACTTCTCTCGTCATTATAGTGTAAAAACTGTACGAAAAAAAAGTTGGAAAACAAATCCGAGATACCATCTGAATTATGATTATTACAATAGATAAACAAGATTGTAGCCATCAAAAGTAGTATTTATTTTTCGTAAACAGCTGCACAGCATTTATTAAAGAGGGAAAAGTACAGGTTGGAAGAATTGTGTATGTTGTAATCATAAAAGAAATAAAACTGTTGTTATGTACATGTTGTAGCTGTGAGATTTGTAAAAAAAAAAGGTTTTTCTTAAAGGAAAATTACGTGTAATTATCAAGTTAATATAACTTTTTATATAAATTCTTTACTGTGTGACTTTAAGAGAGTATTGTAAATTATTTTGTGATATAAAACGGCGATTTTATTTGACATTTAATTTACTGGAAGCTTTGTCATGTTACTAAAGAGAATATGCAATATGTGGGTTGGCATTGGATTGTATTGTAGTTTAGAAGACACAATAAAAGGTACTTTATTGTCAGATTCTTTTCATCTTGGGGTGCAGGGCAGAAGAGCAATTACTTCTCTGAAACTGCTCCCCTTATTTGGTGTCCCTGATAATAAGTTCGTTTTGCAAGCTTTTTCTTACATTGTTGTAAAAGAGTTGGCGGTGGGTGGTGATAACTAGCTGCCTTCCCTCTAGTCTTACACTGCTAAATTAGGGACGGCTAGCGCAGATAGCCCTCGTGTAGCTTTGCGCGAAATTCAAAAAGAAACAAGAAACATAATTTGTAAACCATTTTGATATTTTAATTTCGATGACTAATAATGACTTTGAGACTAATAATGGTTGGAGACGGCTTGAATGGGTAATGAAGAAAAATTGTAATATAAGTTTAACACAACGTTTCGACAAGGTTTTGTCATCATCAGGCATTTTGATATTTATGTCATCCAGTATTTTTCAAA
>NW_013750968.1:0-1231 GCF_000517525.1 Limulus polyphemus
AATTAATCTGACAGAAGCATTATTATACTGATATCTGTCGTCTTTGGAGACATTGTCCATTTAGAAAAACAAAATTAAAGAATTAAAAGCAGACGATTGTAGGAAGTTATGTTTATAATTCATTGATGTTGAGACTATCGAACGTTGCGTGCAACACATTGATGTAGAAAATATAGAGATTAAGCGATAAAGATATAAACAGTGTGAGACCAGCGAAAACAGCAGAAAGATAATAGCAGAAGAAAGTAAAGTTACGGGCAACGAAAAATTCGGCGTGAAGTTAACTATCGTAGAAGTGATAAGCCTAACGTTTAATAGTGAGACTAACAGTAGAAAAAGAGATAAGAAGAAGAATTTATTCAGTCAAAGCGTGGTTTTAAAGTAATAGAATCAGCCTGAGTGCATTTTGATAAAAGGAACAGAAGATATTTAGAAGAAAGAAGACCAAACGATTACAGTATATCGCGCCACAATTGTAAGTGAACCACACGTAGAATACTAGGGCGATAGTAATAGAGAAGATAGTTCGGCTTGTCAACTGAAATTTTAAAGTAATTGAATAGGCCTAAATTGACTTTTGACAACAAGAAGAGAACGATATATATATAAAGTTTTTATGATATGCCTATAATCTCTATAATGTGAAGAATTTGTTGTACATACGTTTAATTTGTCCCGAATATATATATATATATATTATTTTGAAAACAAGTGAAGTGCGTGCTATTCATTTATCGTTGAATTTATCATCAACAAGTCACAGACACCAACTATAGAAGAATCCTAAGCCCAACAAAAACACAGTATATATTTATACTATTAAGAAGTATGAGTAAAAGCCTTTTATTTTGACAACTGGCGAAAGAATTATATTCATAAATTCTGACAGTTGCTAAATGTTTTGCATATTTTCGAAATAGGGACACTCAGTCTTACAATGTTATTTCTTTGACCAGAGTAGATTTCCACGAAAAGACTGATGTATTTTTGTGTTAGAGCCTGACCTTTGTTTGAATACAGAAGTGTTCTAACGTAATATTGTTGTAGTTCACAATACTTTTACGTCCAAGGCCACTTGTGGTATTCAGGTACACTGACATCCAACAGATGGTTGCAAATCTTTGCAAAACACAGATTCTCTAAATATTTTGTGAAGAATGAATTGTTCGACAATAATTGAAATCGGAACACAAACAAGTATGCAAGAGTGTCAGTTTTAACTCTACTGTCG
>NW_013750969.1:0-1227 GCF_000517525.1 Limulus polyphemus
CACTCAGTGGCGTAGGAAGCGGGGGGGGGGGGACTTTTCAATCTGTCCCAGTACAAATACATCACAATTACTTGCAGGAGAATGCATAAAATTTAATCCAGAACCCAAGAACTTCCACGGTCCTAAGGCGAGCTAAGTCAAATAAACTTTGCTCCCCCTTCCATACACACACAAACACACACTTTTAATTTGCCTCCTACACCTCTAGCACTTGTCGATCAACATTATAAATAGATGGACAAACTGAAGCTTAATGGTATGTTAGACAGGTTACTAAAACCATGTTAAGCTAATTTTGCCACGCAGAGTTATCCAGTGTATACATACTAAACAAATGTATTAGGCTCGTCCGGCGCTATAGGACAAAATGTTTTGACACAGTTGCTTCTGCTGTCTGAAACACTTCCTGTATGTATTAAGCCCGTGTTTGTAGCTTACATGAAATAGTTAAAAAGAAAAAAATCGTTTAAAGAAGTTAAGGTTGCCGAATAAACAAACACTATAGTTATCTCAACACATATTACACTACAGTAAATCATCTGTTATAAACTAAATACAGCTGATGTATTTCGAATACACAAATAGACAATCACATGTATATAATAACCAAGTTCTTAATGGGTATGATGATTAAAAGCCTTCTATAATATTTATCCTACTAATTTCTTTATTTTTTCTGCTTTTATTCTCATCTTTGTTATTGTTAACAATAATATCTAATCATCAACCCCAATAAAAATAAATAAATTAAAATCAAAGTCTTACTACTTACAACATTAAATCTTTACAACATATCTTAATAACCTAGACAAATATATTTATGTAAAGTTTCCTGAATATATATATATATATAAAGACAGAAACGAACAAATATACATATAATTTAAGAACAGCAAGAAACCTCTTGGTCCATCTAGGGTGTCTGTCTCATCCACAATACTAAACTCTAAAATAAAAATAAAACTCTGAAAGCCAGCCCTTATCATTCAACCTATTCCAAAGGCCTAGTACCCTGTTAGAAAAATATAGCTGTCTTAGCTGAAGATGACACCTACCCTGCCAAAATTTATATTTGTATCCCCTGGTCTTACCATTCTTACAATTAAATACAAAATACCATCAATTTCCTAAACAATCTTAAACACCTCAATCAGATCCCTTCTGACTTTCCTTTTTTTTCAAGAGAAACATTTTCAGAGATCTTTACCTATCCTTGTATGTCAACCT
>NW_013750970.1:0-1769 GCF_000517525.1 Limulus polyphemus
ACTTGAAACCACTCAGTGTATATAAGAACACTAAATAAATAATTTTGTGTAACGTCGCTGTTAGGGTTAACTAGTTTGGTTTGTTTTGAATTTCGCGCAAAGCTACACGAGGGCAATCTGCGCTAGCCGTCCCTAATTTAGCAGTGAAAAACTAGAGGGAAGGCTGCTAGTCTTCACCACCCACCGTCAACTCTTGGGCTACTTACTCGTTTTACCAACGAATAGTGGGATTAACCGTAACAATATAATGCCCCCACAGCTGAAAGGACGAGTATGTTTGGTGGGAAGGGGATTCGAACCCGCGACCCTCAAATTGCGAGTCAAGCGCCCTAACGACATCACCATGCCGGGCCAGGGTTAACTAACCCTAACGTTGAATGACCGCTGTTAGAGTTAAATAACAGTAACGTTGAATGACCACTGTTAGGATTAACTAACAGTAACGTTGAATGGAACCAAGAAAAAAAGTGGTGCTACTTATTCTAAAAGAAAAAAAAGGTTACTATTTTTACATAGGGTTTTTCTCACACCCTACAGTATTACTGCTATAATTTTTATAAGTGTGACTATTACAGTGTCATTTTTACCAAACACTGTCGTGAAGCCGATAACAATAGTGTTACATTTAATAAGTATACCAAACAACTGTGTACAATTTGTGTTGGCTTAACTAACTACCGCCAATTTACTTTATCAAAAATCTCCAGATTGCACAGGAAGATTATTTTTAAGTTACTTTATTTCATGCACTAGTCTTATTGCTAGAATAAAGTTCTAACCACGTACATGCTCGGTTACATGGCGATAATTACGTATACTTTTATTGTGTTGAAGTTTCAATTGCTTTCCGTTATAGTATTTCAATGTTATTGTGTATGCTATTTTGGTAAAAGCGTAAAACACACAGGAAGGGGGAGATCACAGGTTGTATATTTTATGAGAATCATCAAAAAGACGAAAACTATTATCGCTTTTAACAAAGTGTACATCACGACAACTGTAAGATGTAACAGATGTTAGGCAATAGCTAGAACGAGGTTTGAGCGGCCATGCACGTGCATTTTCTGACAAGTTCCAAACCTTCGATAATCTATAGGATGTACATATGTTCTAAACAAGTTTCTACCCCCACGTAAAAACCATTCATGAGCTACAGATGTTGTTTTTTTTTCTTGGTCCTCTACCACTTCAGATTATAATTTTTTGGTCTTTTGTAATTGCTGGGGTTTTTGGGTCCACTGACATTTCTGCTTATTTTTTATTGGTCCTCTTTCACCACAGATTGTTATTGTTTTCTTGGCAATCTATCTTATAAAGTTTATTATATTTCTTGGCCCTCTATCACAAAAACACTATCACATTTCTTGGACCTCTATCACAAAAAGATTATCATCATCTCTTGGCCCACTATAACGACAGATTATCATCATTTCTTGGACCTCTATCACAAAAAGATTATCATCATTTCTTGGCCCTCTATCACAACAGATTATCATCATTTCTTGGACCTCTATTACAAAGAGATTATCATCATCTCTTGGCCCACTATAACGACAAATTATAATAATTTCTTGGCCCTCTATCACTACAGATTATCACATTTCTTGGCCCTCTATCACAACAGATTATCACATTTCTTGGCCCTCTATCACAACAGATTATCACATTTCTTGGCCCTCTATCACAACAGATTATCATCATTTCTTGGACCTCTATCACAAAAAGATTATCACATTTCTTGGTCATCTATAACAACAGGTTATCACATT
>NW_013750971.1:0-3307 GCF_000517525.1 Limulus polyphemus
GTTCACTGCAAAATATTAAAAATAGTAACATCTTGTTCACAGCAAAATATTAAAAATAGTAACACATTGTTCACTGGAGAATTATAAAAAACAGTAACACATTGTTCACTGAAAAATTATAAAAAATAGTAACATTTTGTTCACTGCAAAATATTAAAAATAGTAACACCTTATTCACTGCAAAATATTAAAAATAGTAACACTTTGTTCACTGCAAAATATTAAAAATGGTAACACCTTATTCACTGCAAAATATTAAAAATAGTAACACATTGTTCACTGAAAAATTATAAAAAATAGTAACATTTTGTTCACTGCAAAATATTAAAAATAGTAACACCTTATTCACTGCAAAATATTAAAAATAGTAACACCTTGTTCGATGCAAAGTATAAAAAATAATAATACTTTGTTCGCTGCAAAATTATAAAAAATAGTAACACCTTGTTCGATGCAAAGTATAAAAAATAATAATACTTTGTTCGCTGCAAAATTATAAAAAATAGTAACACCTTGTTCACTGCAAAATTATAAAAAATAGTAACACCTTGTTCACTGCAAAATATTAAAAATAGTAACTCTTCATTTACTGAAGAATTACAAAATATGGTAATACTTTCTTTACTGCATGATTATTCCAAATTATAACACTTTGCTCACAGCATAATATGAATGGTTAAAAACACATATTAACTTCACCAGTACAGTGATAGTCTATCAATCCACTCCTATATATTAGATTTATATACCAATGCAGTAGTTTACGTAATCATGTTTTCTTACCATTTCGTAAGTAAAAGTTTGGTTTGAATTTCGCGGAAAGCTACTCGAAGGTTATTTGCGTTAGCCGTCCCTAATTTAGCTGTGAAAGACTAGAGGGAAGGTAGTTAGTCCACATCACCCACTGCCAACTCTTGGGCTACTCTTTCACCAACGAATAGTGGGATTGATCGTCACAATAAGTAAACTGTCTAAATTTATAAATATTATCACCGGTAATATAATTGTGAAATAGGGACGAATAAATCTCTACTATTAAGATATGGTGATAATGTTGGAGAAAGCGACACATTAAAATATTGTCATGAACGTCTAAAAACTATCATTACTAAGTTTTAAATTACAGTTCTGGTTTTCATTACATTGTACCTTCAATTATTCCTTCTGTACTGTTATTGTCATTTATTTCATACACTTGCGTATGACGTCAAACACAAATAAATCAATACCTTTAGGTTCTTCTCACCCCACCCAACCACAGCGGTACGTCTGCGGGCTTACAACGCTAGAATCCGGGTTTTTGATACCCGTGGTGGGCAGAGTACAGCTTTGTGCTTAACTACAAACAAACAAACAAGGTTCTTCTTAAATGAAATAATCTATTTTCAAGTCACGTGATATTTTCTTTCATAAACATACTACGTTCTTTACTCAGTACAACATAGCAGAATTTTAACAGCATTTTTACAATTGATACACACCGAAATTTTGAGGGAAATGTCATCATAATTAACTGCATAAATAAACGGTACATTTATATAACATTGGGTGAATCAGTCGGGTGCTCATTAGTTAACTGCCGTAATGATTAGTGAAGATATAGACAACAGCCCATAAAAGTAAATCCGTCGCTGCAACTGCTCCATATTGCCTATTACTTATAATTAAGCCTATTTATTATCAATTGTGATTACTATATTTGTTTTATCAGCCATTATGATAGAAGTTATTATACGATAAAATAATTTAATTAACTGAAAGGTTAAATATTCGTTTCGATACGTTTATCATTTGCGGAAGCACACTCGTGGATATGCGGTAAGCTCGTGGGCTTATAACGCTAAAAATAGGGGTTTGATCCTGTCGGTGGATACAGCGCGGAGAGCCTCCTTGTGTATAGTTTTGCACTTAGAGAAACAAAAACAGATCATATTTGCGGGAAAACTTAAGACTCGAGTTGACACCTTCTTGTTTACATGTTTTAGGCATACCTACTTGATAAAAATTTTAACCTTCTAATATTTATTGTTATTATTGTTCTAGTAAAATTTTTACCTTCTCAACAAACAATATGCTCATACTGAGACCGAAAATAAGTATAAGTTAATTAGCTATAACTAAAACCAACAACAAATGTTAGATTACTATAAGTGTTATTTATCCTCATGCTGCAACAAACAACAACTAGTTGGTTAGTGAGTATTACTTATCCTCATGGTGAAACCGACAACAAATATTCGGTTAGTGAGTATTACTTATCCTCATGCTGAAGCCGACAACAACTAGTTGGCTAGTGAGTATTACTTATCCTCATACTGAAACCGACAACAAATATTCGGTTAGTGAGTATTACTTATCCTAATGCTGAAGCCGACAACAACTAGTTGGCTAGTGAGTATTACTTGTCCTCATGCTGCAACCGACAACAAATAGTTGGTTAATGAGTATTACTTATCCTCATGCTGAAACCGACAACAAATAGTTGGTTAGTGAGTATTACTTATCCTCATGCTGAAACCGACAACAAATATTTGGTTACTGAGTATTACTTATCCTCATGCTGAAACCGACAATAAGTATTTGGTTACTGAGTGTTACTTATCCTTCGTTTCGAGGCTAAGACAAAATGATTCATCGACCACGAGGCCGTTTGCTGTGTTTGCGATTTAACACATTTACATTATTTTAGTCTGCTGATAATGTCGAACACGTTTTTCAACAAGGAAATAATGGTCCCTTTTTTTCAATGAATATTTTTCTGTCAATATTATACGAAATCCTGGTGCTATACGAGCAATCAAGTTATCAGTGTTACAAACGAGCTACTTAAAGTATATGGAGTATGGTATTTGTCTGACATTCAACATAAATATATGTAGTATGGTATTTGTCTGACATTCAATATAAGTATATGGAGTATGGTATTTGTCTGACATTCAACATGAGTATATGGAGTATGGTATTTGTCTGACATTCAATATAAGTATGTGGAGTATGGTATTTGTCTGACATTCAATATAAGTATGTGGAGTATGTTATTTGTCTGACATTCAACATGAGTATATGGAGTATGGTATTTGTCTAACATTCAACATGAGTATATGGAGTATGGTATTTGTCTGACATTCAACATGAGTATATGGAGTATGGTATTTGTCTGACATTGAATATAAGTATATGGAGTATGGTATTTGTCGGACATTGAATATAAGTATATGGAGTATGGTATTTGTCTGACATTGAATATAAGTATATGGAGTATGGTATTTGTCGGACATTGAATATAAGTATATGGAGTATGGTATTT
>NW_013750972.1:0-1530 GCF_000517525.1 Limulus polyphemus
CGTTTGATCGTTTGACTCAAGAAGATAAGAAAAATCAACTTGATTTCCAAAACAAAATTAACTTCGAATTATTCAACTAAGGATAAGAAAACTCTGCTAATACAAAAATCATAATTAATAAAAATATAAAGACAAGTTTTCCCGCAAGAGGTCGCTACGTAAGCCAGAACTTCATATTTTAATGCGTGTATTCGATTGTTTGTAATTAAGCACAAAGCTACACAATGGGCTATCTGTGCTCTGCCCACCACGGGTATCGAAACCCGTATTCTAGCGTCGTAAGTCCGCAGACATACCGCTGTGCCACTAGTGGGCTCGATTATATTATAATATATATTTATATCTAATACGAAATTCTTTAACGGCGTTTGAGTAAAAACTAAGATATTTTTGACGGTTACTTTTACGTTTATTTATTTTGTTTTCACTTAATATTGTTTGTTTATTTTAGAGCAAAGCTACATTGGGCTATCTTCTGTTTCCACTGCGGGGAATCGAACCCTGGATTTTAGCGATTTAAGTCCGCAGTCTTCCCATTGTGACACCGGGGGACTTCGCTCTCTATACTACATTTTTTAAGATTCACTCTTATTTTTTTAAGTATTTTAATATGAATATTTTATTTGCCATCTTAGTTGTGAATACGGAATTCTTAAAGGAACTATTTAATTAGCAGTCTTTACTTGCATTTTGCTAGAACGTTTTTTTTTCGTTGTTGTTTAATTAATTATATCAAGTAAAGAATTCCAAACCCTTTTCTCTCGGCATATTGTTCTATTTAGGTCTCTTAATGTGTTACCTCTCTTTCCACCAATGTTGCCTGGTGGCTCAAAGTCTGACGGCTTATAATGCTAAAACTCGGGTTTCGATACCTGTATTGTGCACAGCTCAGATTTTGTGCTTAATAACAAACAAGCACTCTTTCCACCCCGACATTTTCGTCCTAATTCCTCTGTGATAATTCATTAGGAATAAATTTTCAGTTTTGCTGTTTGATAATGTACAATTAGGCCTTAAAGATTTACTTGTGACAGAACGAAATATTTTAAACGGATATTTTCTTTCAATCTTTTTCAAGTTTCAAGAATAATTCGTTGAAATATTTTCAGGTTTACTACACAGGAATGTAACGCTATTAGTCGCTGTTATGAATACGAAATATTTAATTTAACATATACGTGTGTAGCGCACGTTCTTTATTAACTAATTTAAAAAAAAAAAAACAAACCAAAACAAAACAAACTTTTCATATTTGTGACGTAATTAAAAAAAAAATCTCAATTGCAAAGCTCTGTCATAAACAAATAAGAATATAAGCCATTTAACAATAAATCACAGTGTGTGATTTGCTACGACACTGAAAAGTGACTGTCTCACACAAAATAAGTTCTGGCCCGGCATGGCCAGGTGCATAAGGCGCTCGAGTCGCAATCTGAGGGTCGTGGGTTCGAATCCCCGTCACACCAAACATGCTCGCCCTTTCAGCCGTGGGGGCGTTATAATGTGACGGTCAATCCCACTATTCGATGG
>NW_013750973.1:0-2052 GCF_000517525.1 Limulus polyphemus
TTTAATTACTAGAGATTTGTTAAACTTAACGGGAACTATTTTATTTTTGAAAAACTATCACAACTGATTTTTTCCACATGTACTCAAAGACTGAAAATAATGTAATATTACATTCGCTCTAGTGTAGCTCGTTTTTAATTTCTGATAAACTCTTTTATATCTATCAACGGTTATTTTGAAAGTTGAGCTTTGTCTCTATGTACAGTTTTGTACAAGTTTAAGTACTAAATTATGAACGTTTTGTTAAACCTACTTTATAAGCCTATGTACATTTTTCTTTGTTTAAAATTAGTTCAACTGCAATAATAACAGAACTTTAACCAGAATAAAATAATGTTGACATTGGAAGTCTAACTAAGCCTAACTAGTGGCTAAAAGAATAAAATAATTCTAGTTGGTTTTAGATTTCTTGTGGAGTATGTTAAGTATAATGGAAAATTTGATTTAATGATGTTTTATATTCTGAAACACAAGGATCTAAGATTATCCTGCAAAGACTTCATGAAAAGGGAATAACAACGTCCTTGTTCAACGTGGATTCTTCCGATCCTTTGATTCCGAGTCAACACACAGGTCTCTATCGGCCAAATCAAAGGGTGATTCTAGGAATTTTCGACAAGAAAACAGTTACTGCCTCTCTATATAAGGTAAGAATAATCTGTTTGAAAGTTCAAAACTAGGGAAATACCTTACACCAAAGGTACATTTGTAGAGTACGTTACACCAAACACTCTAGACATTTGTACAGTACGTTACACCAAACACTTTAGACATTTGTACATTACGTTACACCAAAGGTACATTTGTAGAGTACGTTACACCAAACACTCTAAACATTTGTACAGTACGTTACACCAAACACTTTAGACATTTGTACATTACGTTACACCAAAGGTACATTTGTAGAGTACGTTACACCAAACACTCTAAACATTTAAAAGAGTACGTTACACCAACCACTTTAGACATTTAAAGAGTACGTTACACCAACCACTTTAGACATTTGTAGACTACGTTACACCAACCACTTTAGACATTTAAAGAGTACGTTACACCAACCACTTTAGACATTTGTAGAGTACGTTACACCAACCATTTTAGACATTTAAAGAGTACGTTACACCAAGCACTTTAGACATTTAAAGAGTACGTTACACCAAGCACTTTAGACATTTAAAGAGTACGTTACACCAAGAACTTTAGACATTTAAAGAGTACGTTACACCAAGAACTTTAGACATTTAAAGAGTACGTTACACCAAGCACTTTAGACATTTAAAGAGTACGTTACACCAACTACTTTATACATTTGGAAAGTACGTTAGGTCAAGTACTTTAGACACTTAAAAAATACGTTACGTCAACTACTTTAGACACTTAGAAAATACGTTACATCAAACATTCTAAGCATTTGAAAAGTACGTTACACCAAAATCTCCATACATTTGAAAAGTACGTTACACCAAAATCTCCATACATTTGAAAAGTACGTTACACCAATATTTTATGGAACGCTGGGTTTAATGTATTTTCGAACATTTTTTTCTGTGTTAAGTCTAAAATAAATTCCAAAAAGTATTTTTATATTATTTTGAAGTTATGTGTGTTGTATTTTCCGAGTGGCCTGGTGCAATGTACTTTTCAAATATATGGAGTTTTTACATTAAACCCAGCATTCTATAAAATGCTACATTAAACCCAGCATTCCATGAAATATTACATTAAACCGAGCATTCCATAAAATATTACTTTAAGCCTAGCATTCCATAAAATATTACATTAAGCCCAGCATTCCATAAAAAATTACATTAAACCCAGCATTCCATAAAATACTAAATTAAACCCAGCATTCCATAAAATATTAAATTAAATCCAGCATTCCATGAAATATTACATTAAGTCCAGCATTCCATAAAATACTACATTAAACCCAGCATTCCATAAAATATTACATTATACCCAGCATTCCATAAATATTACATTAAGCCCAGCATTCCATAAAATATTACAATACATAAAACTGAATGCTTCACCAAACATGGTCTGCTTGTT
>NW_013750974.1:0-1230 GCF_000517525.1 Limulus polyphemus
CTCCAGCAGGGTAGTTGTGTGTGTCAGTGAATCGTCGAAAGAGGGCGTTTCAGATTGGTATCTGTTTCAATTTCGTACAACTACTCCAGTAGGGTAGTTGTGTGTGTCAGTGAATCGTCGAAAGAGGGTGTTTCAGATTGGTATATCAAGCTTCCAAATCTTACGTCAAATATCTAGTAAATGTCATTCGTGTTTCTGTTTCCATTCGGACGTTCCATATAAATAGATAGCCACGTGCCTAAACATTATTCTTCTTTATTAGTGGGCCTGTGGTTAGAGCGCGCGGGTCGCGTGTTCGAATCCCCGTTACCGAACATGCTCGCCCTTTCAGCCGTAGGGGGCGTTATAATGTGACGGTCAATTCCATTATTCGCCGGTAACAGAGTAGCCCTAGAGTTGGCGTTGGCTTTTGTTGACTTGTTGCCTTCCCTCTAGTCTATCACTGCTACATTAGGGACGGCTAGTGCGGATAGCCCTCATGTAGCTTTGCGCGAAATTAAAAAAACAAACTAATTTTAATAAGTGGCACTACTTTACGACCTTTGAACGTGCTTAAAAGTTATGGAAGATCTTACAGTCTGTATCTATGTTGAACGTTTTACTATTCGACGATCTACAGAAAAATCCTTAATTACAGGAGTGTATATATCTTCATATATAATAATGAGATATCGGACTGGTGTATTTATTCTGTACACATATATTCGAAACATGAACTTGTAAACATCTCACGCCACCTAGCGTACTACAAATAGTAAGTAAATGGTGACTGACTACGCATGTGCAAATGATAAGCCTAAAGACATGTGTTTTACATGAGTAACATAAAAAGCATTAAAATAACAGCTATGTTTTGTTTGTTTTTGCTTGTTTGTTTTTTGAATTTCGCGCAAAGCTACACGAGGGCTATCTGCGCTAGCCGTCCCTAATTTAGCAGTGTAAGACTAGAGGGAAGGCAGCTAGTCATCACCACCCACCGCCAACGTTCTTACTATACAATTGATCATGTAGTCCATATTTAGCAAGTTTCTCCTATATACTTCCTACGACAAGTTACTTCATAAACAACGTCCTTACTATACAACTGATCATGTAGTCCATATTGAGCAAGTTTCTTTTATATACTTACTACAGCAAGTTACTTTGTAAACAACGTTCTTACTATAGAATTGATCATGTATTCCATACTTAGCATGTTTCTCCTATATACTTACTACAAAAAGTTACTTC
>NW_013750975.1:0-1226 GCF_000517525.1 Limulus polyphemus
GAGGAATTTAAACGTTGCGCACGTGACGACATCAAAACTTACTTAGATGAAAAAAAAGTTGAAACACTACAGGAAGCAGCCGATCTTTTAGATTACTACACTTTAACACATAAAACCACTTTTCATAAAAGAAATTCCTACCATCTCAACCAAAACCTATATCTGTTCAATCCACTAAAGTTGAGGCTTCTTAAAAAAAAAAACAGCTCCCCTAGTTCGAAATCTTCTAACAGTCAGAATAAAGCTTCTTCAAAACAATCAAGGCCTGTCTGGCATTTTTGTAAAAAACCTGGTCATGTTATGTCCGATTGTTGAGGTTTGAAAAAAGAAGAAAGAATAAGCGGTAACTCCCAGTGCGTTTGTGTCCACATATGGACGTAGTTTCACCAGATCACCCAATGTTGTTGATTTGGCCACTAATATAAAGGCTAATGTAATCAGGGAGGAATTTAGACCTTTTGTGTCTGTTGGTTCTGTGTATTTAATAAATGACACTGGCAGTCCCATACCCATACGTATTCTACGTGATACTGGGGCAACTCAGTCATTGTTGCTAGAAAGTATATTGCCTTTAGATTCGAGTTCTGCTACTAGAGTCTGTTATTGCTCAGGGTATTGAGAGTGGCTTTGTTAATGTTCCTCTTCATAATGTTTATTTATAATCAGACCTAGTTTCTGGACCAGTTGTGGTTAGGGTAAGACCTACTCTGCCAATTAAGGATGTATCATTGTTGTTGGGAAACGATTTGGCTGGGAAAACAAAGTTGTTGCCGAACCTAAAATGGTTAATGAGCCGATCACTGTTTCATCTAAAGATGATGTAGTAGTTGAGGAGAATCCTGATGTGTTCCCTCATGTTCTGTGACTCAAGCTCAGGCTATGAAGTTAAGCCATAGACAAATGATAATCATGGATTCTGATGATGATATTACAGATTTGTCATCACCACCCACCGCCAACTCATGGACTACTCTTTTCCCAATCAATAGTGGGACTGACCTCCACTTTATAACGCCTCCAAGGCTGAAAGAGCGAGCATGTTTGGTGGGACGGGGATTCGAATATATATAATATATATATATATATTTGTATAATTATTTCCAATACTGTACATGTCACTAACTATAGTGTTATTCCTATGACTTTGATATAGCAAAGCATTTTGTGTAAGTTTTCAGTGGTTTTTCTTCGCATGCGCTTACACGTTTACGTATTCTTTCTTCTGC
>NW_013750976.1:0-1229 GCF_000517525.1 Limulus polyphemus
GAGAATGGTGGTTATAAATTCGGTAACTAGAGTTACACCTAGGTATTCGTGGAGGTGTTGTACCAAATAACCCTAAAGATGAGATATGTTGGATATACATTCGGTAACTAAAGTTACACGTTAGTGTTCATGGAGTAGTTGTACAAAGTATGGCTAAAGATGAGTATGGTGGTTATAAATTCTGTATCCAAAGTTACACCTAGGTGTTCATGGAGTAGCTGTACCAAGTAAGGCTAAAGGCGAGTATGGTGGTTATAAATTCGGTAACTAGAGTTACACCTAAGTGTTCATGGAGTAGTTGTACAAAGTAAGGCTAAAGATGAGTATGGTGGTTATAAATTCTGTATTCAAAGTTAAACCTAGGTGTTCATGGAGTAGCTGTACCAAGTAAGGCTAAAGGCGAGTATGGTGGTTATAAATTCGGTAACTAGAGTTACACTCAGGTGTTCATGGAGTAGTTGTACAAAGTAAGGCTAAAGATGAGTATGGTGGTTATAAATTCTTTCACTATTGTTACACCAAGTATTTATGGAGTAGTTGTACCAAGTAAGGCTAAAGATGATTATGGTGGTTATAAATTCTGAAACTAGAGTTACACCTAGGTGTTCATGGAGTAGTTGTACCAAGTAAGGCTAAAGACAAGTATGGTGGTTATAAATTCTATAACTAGAGTTACACGTAAGTGTTCATGGAGTAGTTGTACCAAAAAAGGCTATAGATGAGTATGGTGGTTATGAATTCGGTAACTAGAGTTAAACCTAGGTGTTTATGGAGCAGTTGTACCAAATAACGCTAAAGATGAGTATGGGGGTTACACATTCGGTAATTAGAGTTACACCTAGGTTTTCATGGAGTAGTTGTTCCAAGTAAGGCTAATGATGAGTATGGTGGTTATAAATTCTGAAACTAGTGATACACCTAGATGTTCATGGAGTAGTTGTACCAAATAACGCTACATATGAGTATGGTGGTTGTAAATTCGGTAACTAGAGTTACACCAAGGTGTTTGTGGAGTTGTTGTACCAAATAACCCTAAAGATGAGTATGTTGGTTATAAATTCGGTAACTATAGTTACACCTAGGTGTTCATGGAGTAGTTGTACCAAGTATGACTAAAGTTGAGTACGACGGTTATAAATTCAGTAACTAGAGTTACACCTAGGAGTTCGTGGAGTTATTGTACCAAATAACGATGAAGATGAGAATGATGGTAACAATTTCGGGACTAT